>NW_020961593.1:2819-4583 GCF_003031625.1 Empidonax traillii | reverse complement strand
ACTCACCATCTCAGTCCAATTGTGGTGTTTTGTTGTTTGGTTAACATATTCTTGAGTGTTTGATGAGCACGCTCTAGCACTGCTTGACCAGTGGGGGAGTGGGGGATCCCTGTGACATGGGAGATGCCCCACATGTAGAAAAACTCTTTTAAAGAATGAGAAGTGTATGCCAGTCTGTTATCTATCGTTTTGGGGATGCCAAGGACTGATATTGCAGATAGAAGGTGTTTTTTGACGTCTTGGGCCTTCTCCTGCATGTGCTGCTGCTGCTGCAATGGCACCAGAACACGTGTCAATGGACACAGGGATGTATTTTAATTTTCCAAATGGTGAATAATCCGTTATGCCTGACTGCCAGATGTCCAGTGGGTTAATTCCACGAGGGTTTACCCCCTCAGATGGTAGAGGAGTGAGTCTCTGTCAGTCGGGGCACACAGAAATAATTGCTCTGGCTTGAGATGGTGTAAGGTGGAATGTTCTTTTGAGGGATTTTGCATCTTGGTGAAAAAAGCTGCAGGACAGCTTTGCTTTTTAGAAATTGTTTGGAACTACTGCAGTTTGGGCAAGGTGCCCTGTATCAGCTATTTGATCTGCCACAGGATTTCCTGCTGGGATGGGCCCTGGGAGAGAAGTGTGAGAACGAATGTGGATTTTGTGTAATTTGTGTTTATGATGACTAATTTCATACAGTAATGATTTGAACATATGAGCTAATTGCAATTGGAGATATCTTTTATGGACGAATTCTGAATTCATTAGACTGCTCCAATAACAGAGGCTGAATGGGAAACACTGTTTAAAGGCTCAGGAAATAGTGTAAATGCAGGTATGACTGCAGAGAGCTCTGCTATCTGAGAGGAACCTCTTACCTTGTGTGTGTCATATTCCCATTTTCCTGCTCTGAGCCAGGTGACTGCTGCCTTAGACGTTCTGCCAGAACCATCTGTGAGCACAGTTCTAGCACTTGTTAGTGGAACAGCAGAATAGTTGTGTGTTAGCTCTGGTTGAGTAAGGGCTAACAGCTGCAAAAAAGGAATAGAGGGAAGGTGAACTAAAAACTGATCCCTGTAATCAGCAATGGCTAACTGAAAATCAGAGCTATGAATCTGCAATTGAGTTAGTTGAACAGTAGACAGAGGAACATAGATAATGTCTGGATCCTTCCCCAGGAGTTTCCAAAGCTGCAATCTGCTTTTGTGGCAGACTTTGGAGAGCATCTCAGGATATGTAGTAATGGATTTGGAAATCTGGAAGCTTAAAAAACCCATTCCCATAACAGAAACTCTTCGCCTTTTAATTCTAATTGTCCTATTACAGCAGAAGGTTGTTTGATACCTTTAAAAATTACTTTAAAAAGAGGTAACTCCCACACTTTTCTTTGACAGGAACTCAGTCTTTGATTTATTTCCTTTAATACTGCTACAGTTGCCAGTGTTAAGCGTTGAGGGCAGGTAAATTCTGGTTCCCCTTCCAGGAGCTGAAAGAGCAGTTTCAGGGTGTCTGTTGTTACACCTAACAGAGGCCTAACCCAACTGATTAAGCCCAGTATCGACTGTAAATCATTTAAGACGTGAATGTTAGTGGGTAAAGTAACAGTCTGGGGCTGAATAGTGGTGTTCTTAATTTGAAATCCAAGATATTTCCATGGAACTGTCACTTGTTCTTTCCCCAGTGCAATTTCAGACCATGTGTCAATAGTGCAGTTTTCACAGACAAATGCACTTGCAGGAGTTGTCCCTCGGATTGCGCTGCCAGCAAGAGATC
>NW_020961593.1:0-1703 GCF_003031625.1 Empidonax traillii | reverse complement strand
GGTATCATTGTTGGTGATGGAAGTCCTGGCTGGAGAGCCCCCACCAGCTCTATTACTTTACTGAGTTCTCTTAAATCCTGTAGCAGTCTCCACTTTCCATTGGACTTCCACACGGTAAAAATGGGTATCAGTTGGCACGATACGTCCCTTTGCTCCTTGTTCATGTACTAGTAGGTTGATGTGCCGCAGCTTCTCTCCCTTTAGGGGCCACTGGGACACCCAGATTGGCTGGTCAGAGAGTCATGTGAGAGCAGGAGATTGCGGCTCACCAGTGGCCTAGAAACTAAATTTGAGGTAGTTAGTTGGACTCCCCATTGTCCTATCATATCTCTGCCCCAGAGGGTCATTTGGATATTAGGGACATAGGGCTTTGCTGAGGCAGTTTTACCTTCTGGTCCTTCAGTCAGTAAAGTGGAGACACTTTGGAGCGGTGTCTGGGCTCCTCCTACCCCTTTGATGTCGATGCAGGGCTCCGTAGTGCTCCATTCCTTCAGCCAGTCGCTCTCCAGAAAGATTATGACATCTGCTCCTGTGTCTGTAAGACCTTGAACTCGAGCACATTGGTTAGTGTTGGGAAAAAATACCCTGCAGGTTTGCATTGGCTGATGGAGTAAAACGGACTGTGACCCCTGGACCATCGGCACAGAGTCCAAAGTGTCCCCCCCTACAGCAATGGGGTTTAAATTAGCAATGGGTGTTTCTGTGTCTGGCTCCACGGGTGGAAATAGAGCTTTTACAGTCACTTCTAATGCCTTAGGGTTGTCTACAGTCACTCATTGTGGGATAACTGTTAACCCTGTATTATTAGATGAAGCAGGCCCAGTTAAAATGTATTTTCCAGCAGTGGTGACACGGAGCCTCCTTCTGTTGTTGTTGCACTGCCAGGACTTCAGTTAGCAGGGATATTTTGTACGTGTTGGATCCTACACTGGGAGACACCTTAACCATGTCCATTGGAGTGGGATCTTTGAGGGACCTTAATATTTCTTGACAATCTTTGATTGTTTTAGTGCCATTTTTAGAAAGAGTGCATCTTGAGCCTCTGGATTCATTTTCACTAAATGTTTAGGTACTGGAAAAAGATTCCTAGAAAAGTCACTGAGTCTCTGGAAGCATTCAGATAGCATCTGTATATGGTTTAAGAATGATTATGGTGGTTCTGGTTGACAGTTGGACAAAAAGATATTAAAGGTCTCTTCAAACTTTGATGATTTTGTGATTCTCTGACCTGCCATCACAGTTTCCAGGTTTGTGCTCTAACAAGATCTTTTCTCAGTTGGATCCCTCCGTGGGACCCATTAACACTACAAGAAACTTTACAGCTGGAATCTCACTTTGGTTTCTCAGGAGGTTCCTGCAACTCTCCTCAGGGTCTGATGTTCAGGGACTCATCCCCAAAGCCCCCAAGGCTGATGAAATGCCTGGGGCTGTTGCTGTGCTGCTGAGCTGGGCAGGGCTCCTGGCACACAGGGAGCTCCTGGCAACCAAGAACAGCTTCAAAGAGACAGCTCTGCTGCTGAGCAGCTCCTCTGCACAGCCCAGCAGGGCTGAGGGCACTACCTGCAGCACCCAGGGCACAGGAGAGAAGGCAGAGAGGTGAGAGGCAGCCTGGGCTGGGAGGGGACTGAGCTCTCACTGCAGGAGAAACCTTCCCAGGATTTGAAGGAAGAATTCTCTGGCTGGAGGACACTGAATCTTCCCTT
>NW_020961592.1:3916-6108 GCF_003031625.1 Empidonax traillii | reverse complement strand
TCCCCACACTGTGTGTGCCCTGTCCCCTCACTGTGTGTGCCCTGTCCCCATGCTCTGTGTGCCCTGTCCCCATGCTCTGTGTGCCCTGTCCCCACGCTGTGTGTGCCCTGTCCCCACGCTGTGTGTGGGCAGTGGCAGTGCCCAGGGCACAGCCCCATCCAGTTCCTCTTTCCATGCCCTGGGCACATCCCCAGGGTGGGGAGCAGCTGCAAAGGGGAACGTGCCAGGGAAGCCAAAACGAATGAAAAAATCAGGGAAATCAGGGAAAGGGAGCAAAGGGACAACCAAATCCAAGGGCTGCTCCCGGGGAGGGAGGAGTGGTTGTCCCACAGCCTGGGGATCAGCCTTCTCCTGGGAACGAGTATTCTTCTGGGAATGTGCATCCTCCTGGGAAGGAGCATCCTCCTGGGAATGTGCATCCTCCTGGGAAGGGGCATCCTCCTGGGAATGTGCATCCTCCTGGGAAGGAGCCCCCTCAGTGGGACCAGCACCCTGCCGGGCTCAGAGCTCGTCCCTCGCTCCAGGGGTTCCCCCCCGTGTTTCTGAGCACCCCCCGTGTCCAGCCCTCATTCCCAGCTCGGGTGGAGCCCAGTCCAAGGGAAGCAGCTCAGTCAGTGCCCAGCAGGAATGTGGGCTGGGCACTGGAGAGATAACCGGGAATTCGAGGTGGGGGATGTCGGGAAAAGGGGAAAACGGTGATGGGAAGAGTGGGAATAAATCAGCCCTCCTGTCGGGGCTGGGGGCTGTGCCAAGGACCCTCCCCCAGCCCAAATCCAGACGCTCAGCGGGAATGGGGAGCAACATTCCCTTGGCAAAACCCTCCTGTGAAAGCGGAGGGAGCAGGAGGAAGAGGAGGCAGCGCTGTGGGATGGGGCTGATCCCCCCGCGGCCCCCACAGACCCCCCCATCCCCCCCCGCCCCTTCCTGGGGCGAGAGGCCGAAGGAGAAGGGCAAATAAAGCAAACAGCGGCTCCGCGGGGACACGGGGGTGACACGGCGAGCGGGGCCCGGCGTCACCGGCCCAGCGCCGCCACCTGAGTCAACACACGATGGTTTTCTTTGGCGGGGACCCTGGGAAGGGCTGTCCCGGCCTGGTGGGAGCGGGGCAGGGAGTCCAAACCGGGGGCGCTCCTGGGATTCCCGGCTGCTGGGATGCTCCGGGGGCAGCGGGACACCCCCGGGACTCCCCTCGGAGTCAGGGAGGTGTTGGGGACCCCCTGCACGCCCCCCACTTCTGGGACCCCGCACAGCAGAGAGCACAGACTGTGCTCCCGCGGCGCATCTGGATCCCCGCAGCTGGAATGTGCCCAGTGGGTGTTTAGGACCCTTCAGATCTGGGGGTGCATGAGCCCCCAGCTCCTCCTGAGCGCCCTGGGGGTGTTTGGACCCCCCAAATCTGGGGTGGCATGAGCTCCCAGCTCCTGCCCAGCACTGTGGGGGTGTTTGGTCCCCCTTAAATCCAACAGTGTATGAGTCCCCAGCCCCTCCTGGGGGTGTTTGAGACCCTTCAAATCTGGGGTACATGAGGCCCCAGTTCCTCCTGAGCGCCCTGGGGGTGTTTGGACCCCCTTAAGTCCAGGGATGCACAAGCCCCCAGCTCTGTCCCAGCACCTTGGGGTGTTCTGTTCCACTGGTGTTTGCAGTCGTGCCCGCAGCAACCTCAGGCTGAGCCGGGGCTCAACTCCAAGGGAACATTTCAGGTTGGATTCGACACGTCCCGGGCAGTTTGCTGCACTCCCGTGTGTAGCAGCAGGGCGAACTTTCAAGTGAAAAATCAGTTCCTAATGCACGAACCTGACTTTTACATCTGGGCTGCAGCGGATCCGAGTCACTGATCCCGGACGCCTCATTAGCTCGGGAACGAGCCGGGCTCGAGCGGTCCCGGAGGAGGGACGGGCTCTGAATTATTGCTGCGACAAGACGGGCAAGACGGGCCGAGGTAATGAGAGATGACACGGCCCTGCTCCTGCCGCGCTGCCGCGCCTGCAACCCGGCCCGGCCTCGGGGAGGGGAGGGGAGAGACATCCCGGGCACTGCAGGGACCTGGGACATCCAGGGAGGGACATCCCGGGCACTGCTGGCACCTGGGACATCCAGGGAGGGACATCCCGGGCACTGCTGGCACCTGGGACATCCAGGGAGGGACATCCCGGGCACTGCAGGGACCTGGGACATCCAGGGAGGGACATCCC
>NW_020961592.1:0-3614 GCF_003031625.1 Empidonax traillii | reverse complement strand
TCCAGGGAGGGACATCCCGGGCACTGCTGGCACCTGGGACATCCAGGGAGGGACATCCCGGGCACTGCAGGGACCTGGGACATCCAGGGAGGGACATCCCGGGCACTGCTGGCACCTGGGAAACCCAGAGAGGGACATCCCGGGCACTGCAGGGACCTGGGACATCCAGGGAGGGACATCCCAGGCACTGCAGGGACCTGTGGCATCGCTCCCAACCCAGTGGGTCTGTTCAAGAGCGGACACTAAACTCAGTTCAGCCTAAATCTGCATTTCCCAAACAGAGTCCACGTGGTCCCCTGTCCCAGAGCCATGGCAGCCCCATCCTGGCTCAGGATGATGTTTCTTCATCCCACACCTGGAGCCACAACAGTCCCATCCTGGTTTGGGATGATGTTCCACCCTCCCAGAACCGGCAACAGGACAGCCTGTCCCTGGCTTGGGATGATGCTCCATCCTGCCACACCTGGAGCCACGACAACCTCGTCCTTCCTGTGGATGGTGCTCCATCCTCCTGGACCTGAGGTCATGACATTCCCATCCCTCCTGGGGGTGATAGTCCATAATTTCAGACCCATAATTCTTGCCCATGTGGCAGAGGCAGGGCTGGCTCAGCAACACCATCCCACAGACAGCCAGGCTGCTCCACGGGCTTCCCAAGGATGTGCAGCAGCATTCCAGGAGTTTCTGAACACTCCCAGGTCCTGTGCTGGGTGACAAAGGCACTTCAGAACCTTGTGCTCTGGGATCCATGGCCTCATTCTGTCCCCACAGGCAGGACCAGGCTCCTCCAAGCTCCGGGGGGCTTGGATGGGACCCGGCTCTGGTACATGGGGGTCCCACCCGTTCCAGCATCCCCCAGGCCATGGAATGTTCGAGCACCAGGAGATGAGAGCACTTGGATGCAGAGCTACCCTTGTTCTGTGTTGGCCACGATCCTGAGGGACCAAACCTTCAGTCCCCAGCTCCTCCAGAGGCAGGGAGACATTCCCAGGCTCTGGAGCTGCCTGGCACCACCGGCACCAACAGAATTCCCCCATCTGTGTGATGCTGGGATGGACTGAAGGCATTTTCCTGGTGGAAAATCATCTCACAGACCCAAGGACTCATCTTCCCGCGGGATTGTGGCTGTGTCCACTCTTCCCATCCCCTCATTGTCCACCTGGACCCCCAGGAGCTGCTTGGGATCTGTGGGAAGGGCCCCTCAGTGCCGGTGACACCGGAGGCCGAGGGACGGAGCAGAGCGGGGTGAGAAACGGCTTTTCCCACCCACGGGAGGCTTGGGGAGGAACAACAACAGCAGCTGGGGATGGAAACATCCCAATCTGGGGTTCCTGGCAGGGAAAAGGCCATTCCTGCCAAAACTGCTGGCAGGGACGGAGCGGTGTGAAACTCCCGGTGCTTGTGGGTGAGTCCGGGGGAAGCAGCTCCACGGGGGATTCTGAAGACATCCTGCCCCCACCACGGGGCTCCCCGAAGGGTGTCCTCACCCCAAACACCGCCCAGCCCCGGAAGGACACCTCAGGGCTGTCACTGCGTGGGACACGGGGGTAGTTATCCCCCTCGAATCCCCCCCCGGCGCTCGGAGCTGAACTGTCGGGGCCACGCTCGGCTGTGGGTGGGGGAGTCCAGGATTCTACCACCTCCTCCCACCCCCTTCCAGCCGTCCCCGGGCCCGGGATGCAGAGCTCGGAGTGCAGGACGTGTTTACGAGCGCTCAGGGACGGCCGCTGTCAACTCGATGTCCCCGACACGGCTCTCGCTTCCAGCAGCGCCGCGATCGCGGGTGGGGGGGCGGCGGCTCCGTCCCGCCCCGCCCGGCTCGGCGCTCCCGTTCCGTGTTCCCGGCCCGTGTTCCCGGCTCGTGTTCCCGCCGGCAGCCGCTTTGCGACATCATTTTGCATTTTGCTCACCGTTTTTGCTCTTTTCACGGTTTTCAGGACCTGAAACGTCAGTTGGGGGAGCTGGAGGGGGAGGGAGCCCCCCCTTCCCTCCCCGGGATGTGGGAGGGTGGGAAGAGCCACTTTTTGTTCCAAATCCTCAGTTATCCTCCCCAGCGGGCTGAGGGTGCCCAGCCCCGGTCCCCAGGAGATCCTGGGGAATTCCCAGCACCCCAAACGTCCCAGGTGGGGAGAGACACCTTCCCTCCCTCCCCATCCCGATCATGCCACGGGATTTTCTGGATTTAAGCCCCCAGATCCTTGGGAGGGTGGCAAAAACTGCCGTGAAAAAGCAGCTCCGGGCTGCAGCCCCCCAACTCCGAGCTGTCCTGGCTCCTCCATCCACACATCCCTGTGGCCACCGGCTTCTGGCTTCCCGGAAAGAAAGGGGGTCTTGGGTGGGGATCCCAGCACAGAGCCCGGGGATGGTTTTGGTGACTTGGGGTCACTTGGCTGGGGACAGTCAGTGGAGACAGACGGGAGGGATCATGTGTGTGTTCATGTATGTGTGTTCACGTGTGTGTTCACATGTGTGTGTTCATGTATGTGTGTGTGAGTGTGCAAGAGCACTCGGGTCACACTTAGCTGGGGTCACAGCGGGAGGGGGGGGTCACAGCCCCCCATCCTTCCCCTGAGCCCCACTCCCCAATCCCACACGTGTGGGAGGGGGGCAGAGGGGATGTCACCCGTTTGGGCCCTCCCCTGAGCCTCCCTCAGCCGCCCCACGGGCAGGTTCGGGGGGGGATTTAGGGGGCAGCTTTGTGGGGTTTGGGTCGTGAGAGCCAGGTCAGAGCCCCCCCAGCCCCCCAGGCACGAGGGGAAACTGAGGCACGTGCCCGGTGCCCGCGGGTGGCCCTGGAGCCCGGGGCTTTCCATGGGACTCGCGGCACTTCCGTGGGAAGCTGCAGCGAGTGCTTCCAACCCAAAAGGCCCCCCGGGGGGGCAGCACTCGGGGGAGTGGGGCACTGGTCAGGGAAGGACCTCGGGGGGGGAACCCGGGCAGCTCCCAGGGGCTGCAGCTCCGCCTGGAGCAGCGGGATGGGGGAGTGGGCAACCCTGGGAACATGGGGAATTTGGGTGGTCCCTGCTGGCACCGTGTCCCCTCTGTGCTGGCACCGTGTCCCCTCCGTGCTGGCACCGTGTCCCCGCGGCTGCCCCTCCCCGGGGCCGCGCCCCCCCGGCCGGGCTGTGCGGTGGGAAGGAAGCGATCCAGCCCTTCCCAGGCTGGGTGTGATCCATCCCCGCTCCCGGTGTGCCACCACAGGCCGGGGGGGACGCGGGGGGCAGGAGACCCTCCCCGGGGGGTCCCCTTGGCATTGAGGGCACCAAGGACCTTGGTCTGCTCAGGGCCTCGCCCTTCACCCACGTTTGCACCAGTCCTTCCACCCTAATCCTCCAGCCCCGTGCTGGGACACCTGGGTGGGAGATGGTGCTGATGGTGCTGGAGATGACGCTGATGATGAAGATTTCCCCCTCATGCTGCAGGTCCTGGGTCGGGAAGGCCCAGTTTGCCCCCAGGAGCAGCTTCCTGCCTTTGGAGGAGCAAACTGGGCAAACTGGGCAGGAGGGGCCGGGCTGCCCAGCGCCTGTCCCGGCTCCCTGGATGGGGACACTGATGCCATCGCGGCGGGGACACACCGGCCTGGCCTGTCCCTGCTGTCCCCGCTGGCTCTGGAG
>NW_020961591.1:4573-6109 GCF_003031625.1 Empidonax traillii | reverse complement strand
CTTTGATTGGCCTTTGATTGGCTTTTCATTGGCCATCAATTGGATTTTGATTGGCCTTTGATTTGCTTTGATTGGCCTTTGATTGGCCATCAATTGACCTTTAATTGGCCTTTGATTGGCTTTTGATTGGCCTTTGATTGGCTTTGATTGGCTTTGGATTGGCCATCGATTGGCTTTTGATTGGCCTTTGATTGGCTTTGGATTGGCCTTTGATTGGCCTTTGATTGGCTTTTGATTGGCTTTTGATTGGCCTTTGATTGGCTTTTGACTGGCCTTTGATTGGCCTTTGATTGGCTTTTGATTGGCCTTTGATTGGCCATCAATTGGCCTTTGATTGGCCTTTGATTGGCCTTTGATTGGCTTTTGATTGGCCTTTGATTGGTCTTCGATTGGCTTTTGATTGACCATCAATTGGACTTTGATTGGTCTTTGATTGACCTTTAATTGGCTTTTGATTGGCCTTAAATTGACCTTTGATTGGCCTTTGATTGGCTTTTGATTGGCTTTTGATTGGCCTTTGATTGGCCTTTGATTGGCCTTTGATTGGCTTTTGATTGGCCTTTGATTGGTTTTTGATTGGCCTTTGATTGGCTTTGGATTGGCCTTTGATTGGCTTTTGATTGGCCATCAATTGACTTTTGATTGACCTTTGATTGGCTTTTGATTGGCCTTCGATTGACACTCGAATGCTCTTTGATTGACATTTTTAATTGGTCGGCCTTTGATTGACCTTCAATTGATCCTGGACTGACCTTTGACCTTTGATTGGCCTTTGATTGGCTTTGGATTGGCCTTTGATTGGCTTTTGATTGGCCATCAATTGACCTTTAATTGACCTTTGATTGGCTTTGGATTGGCCATCAATTGACCTTTAATTGACCTTTGATTGGCTTTTGATTGGCCTTTGATTGATACTTGAGTGCTCTTTGATTGACATTTTTAATTGGTCGGCCTTTGATTGACCTTCAATTGATCCTGGACTGACCTTTGACCTTTGATTGGCTTTCCTGTGGCGTTTGACTTTCGATTGACGTTTAATTGGCCTTTGATTGATCTTTAATTAACAGCTGATTGGCCTTTCGTTGACGTGTAATTGACCCATGATTGATTGGCCTTCGATTGACCTTTGATTGACCTTTGATTGACCTTCGATTGACCTTTGATTGGCCTGTGATTGATCTCTCTCTGATTGACCTTTCTGACTGATCTTTGATCAATTAATCTTTGATCAATTAATCTTTGATTGGCCTTTGATTGAACTCCAGGAATTTGATTCCAAACTCCAGGAAATTGATCCCCAAACCCCCAAAATTCCAGGAATTCCATCCCAATCCCCGGGAATTCCATCCCAAACCCCGGGAATTCCATCCCAATCCCCAGGAATTCCACCCCAATCCCCGGGAATTCCATCCCAAACCCTGGGAATTCCATCCCAAACCCCGGGAATTCCACCCCAATCCCCGGGAATTCCATCCCAAACCCCGGGAATTCCATCCCAAACCCCGGGAATTCCATCCCAAACCCCAAGAATTCCAT
>NW_020961591.1:0-1587 GCF_003031625.1 Empidonax traillii | reverse complement strand
TGGGATAATAACGGGATAATAACAGGGATAATAATGGGATAATAACAGGGATAATAATGGGATAGTAATGGGATAATAATGGGATAATAACGGGATAATAACAGGGATAATAATGGGATAATAACAGGGGTAATAACGGGATAATAACAGGGTAATAATGGGATAATAACGGGATAATATAAGGGATAATAATGGGATAATAACAGGGATAATAATGGGATAATAACAGGGATAATAATGGGATAATAATGGGATAATAACGGGATAATAACGGGATAATAATGGGATAACAACAGGGATAATAATGGGATAATAATGGGATAATAATGGGATAATAACAGGGATAATAATGGGATAATAATGGGATAATAACGGGATAATAACAGGATAATAATGGGATAACAACAGGGATAATAATGGGATAATAATGGGATAATAACAGGGATAATAATGGGATAATAACAGGGATAATAATGGGATAATAACAGGGATAATAATGGGATAATAATGGGATAATAACAGGGATAATAATGGGATAATAACAGGAATGGGGACAACGACCCCGCCGCAAACTCCTCGTCCACTGGCAGGGAAAACAGCGGGAGAACAGCGGGATAAACGGGGGATAAAAACAGGGATAATCGTGGGATAATCACGGGATAATCGTGGGATAATCAGGGGATAATCATGGGATAATCAGGGCATAATCATGGGACAATCATGGGATAATCACGGGATAATCAGGGGATAATCATAGGATAATCAGGGGATAATCAGGGGATAATAACACAGATAATCACGGGATAATCACAGGATAATCAGGGGATAATCATGGGATAATCAGGGGATAATCAGGGGATAATCAGGGGATAATCACGGGATAATCAGGGGATAATCAGGGGATAATAACACAGATAATCACGGGATAATCACAGGATAATCAGGGGATAATCACAGGATAATCAGGGGATAATCATGGGATAATCAGGGGATAATCAGGGGATAATCAGGGGATAATCACGGGATAATCAGGGGATAATCAGGGGATAATAACACAGATAATCACGGGATAATCACAGGATAATCATGGGATAATCATGGGATAATCACGGGATAATCATGGGATAATCTTGGGATAATCACGGGAATGGGGACAACGGGATATCAACTCCACCCACTGTTATCCCGCTCTTATTCCCGGTGTTATTCCCGTTATTCCCAGTGTTATTCCTGCTCACCTCCCCTGCATTCCAAGGGCTGTGGGAGCATCCCCCTGGTTATCCCCCCAATCCCAGCCCCCCGTTATTCCCATTATTATTCCCAGTGTTTGTTATTCCCGGTGTTTGTTATTCCCGGTGTTGTCATTCCCGGTGTTGTCATTCCCAGAATTCCCAGAATTCCCGCTCACCCCCCCTGCACTCCGAGGGCTGTGGGAGCATCCCCCTGGTTATCCCCCAATCCCAGCCCCCCGTTATTCCCGGTGTTTGTTATTCCCCGTGTTTGTTATTCCCGGTGTTGTTATTCCTGGTGTCATTCCCAGAATTCCCAGAATTCCCGCTCACCCCCCCTGCACTCCGAGGGCTGTGG
>NW_020961590.1:15409-16774 GCF_003031625.1 Empidonax traillii | reverse complement strand
TCTGTGATTATCAACCCTGTGTTCAGCACAAATCCAAAACACAGCCCTGCACTGGCCATGGGGAAGAAATTTAACTGGACTCCCCCTGAAAGCAGCACAGCCATTATGGGCTCTCACAGAAACATCCCACAGTCCATTTGCCACCTGGAACCAGTGACTCTGAGTTCCTGCTTCCCCAGCCCCAGGGATGGTGTCCTTGCCTGCTCATTCCTCCACACTCTCTTCTCAGTGATGGCATCTTAACCAGACAAGCCCCTGGGAATAATTTCCTTCTAAGTCTTCAGTTCTTCTGTGGTTAATTAGACAGATCTCAGAAGTGTATTCAAAGTGAATATACTGTATTAACAAACCCATAAAAAAAGATGTCTTTTTGTGACCTGCTTGCTTTTTACCTTTTTTTACATTAATATCAGCAATATCAGGGGCCAGAACTGGACACTGCACTCGAGGTGGGACCTCCCCAGTTCCCAGCACAGAGGGACAATCCCTGCCCTGGTCCTGCTGGCCACCCTGTTCTCCACAAAGGCCAGGGTGCCCTTGGCCTTCTTGCCCCCCTGGGCACACTCTGGCTCATATCCAGGCACTGTCAAGCAGCACCCCCAAGTCCCTTCCTGATGAGCAGCTCTCAAGCCCCTCTGCCCCCAGCCTGGAGCGTTCCAGGGGGTTGTTGTGACCCAAGTGCAGACCCTGACACTTGGCCTGATTGATCCCTCTGCAGAGACTTCCTGCCCTGCAGCAGATCCACACTCACACCCAACTTCATGGGATCCACCAATTTCCTGAGGGGGCACTCGATCCCCTCATCCCGATCACCAAGAACGATGTTAAACAGGAGCAGCCCCAACCCTGAGCCCTTGGGAACCCCACTAGTGACCGGCCCCACCTGGATTTAGTTCCATCCCCCACCACTCCCTGGGCCATCAGCCAGTTTTTCCCCCCAGCAAACAGTTCCCTCGTCCAGGCCATGAGCAGCCAGTTTGTGCAGGAGATGCTGTGGGAGATGGGCTCAAAGTGTGATAGATGAAAGCACCGGTTTTTATTCCGAGCAAATTAAAATAAAAAGGGGGGTACTAACAAAAAAACTATTTCAGTATATTTACTAACTTCTAGGCGTACCGTGGAGTCTGTAAGGTGAAGGGTCCTGTCTGGACCTAACACCAGGGAATCTTTTGCGGTCGGGAACAGGGAACAAATTATAAATGAAAATATATTTCTCTGTGCCATGTGGATACAGAGAGGCCCTCCAGGACTTGCAGCTGAGGATGATGCAAGACCCCCCCTGTACAAGCCCAGGGGAGATAACATCCACCCAACCAGGGGGTAACATCCACCTCCAAAGCAGGGGAATTACCTTTTAAGGCAACA
>NW_020961590.1:10672-12392 GCF_003031625.1 Empidonax traillii | reverse complement strand
TTTGTGTTCAAATCCTTTGCACCCTGACCCTCTTATATCCCAAGGCTCTGTGTAAATCACTTCCTTTTCATAGAAAATTATATTTTTGTGACTTCCACTTAAAAATCTTCCTCATCAGCTAAACTACAAAACAACTCCAATTAGCTGTAGGAATCTTAAAGACATAAAGACAATTAAAGAAAAAAAAAAATTTGTTTTTTTGTATTTTAATGAGCCCCACAGTGTGATTAGAGACAAGTCCATCATCCTGAGGTACTGAGAGAAGATTGAAGGAGCTCCTCAAGAAATCAGAAGCGAAACTCCCAGTGCCTTGAAGCATTGCTGGGCCCCACTGAGGGCAGGCACTGACAAAGCCTCCCCAGGGACTCCTGAGAGCAGATCCTTGCAGGCCAGGAGTGCAGGCACACAAAGGCTCTGGGCAGTGTCACAATGGTCCCCTGATTCCATGAGACAACATTCCTAATTTGCTGTCCAGACCAGAAGGAAATCACAGGAAGGGCCATGGTTTGTCAGGACTTGCTTTATCTGAGGGAGCCCCGGGGGGCTTTTGGTGCTGAGTCCTTGAACCTCAGGGACTGAGGGGAGATTGTACAAACCTGTCCATAAGGGAAAGTCAGAAGGAAAACCCAAAGTATCTGGAAGCATTAATGGGTCCCCCTGAGGACCATTCCCAAAACAGGCTCCTCATGGACTCGGTGGAGGAGAGAATTGGAGGCCATGACTGAACAAACCTCTCAAAAACTCACTTTCAAAAGGAAAAGTTCCTTCAAAACCCTTGAGTACCTTGAAGCTTTAATGAGCCCCAATGGGTGTCACTGCTGACAAAGTCTCTCCAGGGACTAATAAAGTAGATAATTTGAGGCCATGATTGCACAAACCTCTTCAAAACTCAGAATCAAAGGAAAAGGCAAAGTGCCTTAACAAACCTGTAGTACCTTGAAGCTTTAACAAGCTCCTCTGAGGGCCATTCCTGACAAAGGCTCTCAAGGGACTCATTAGAGCAGATAATTGGAGGCCAGGACTGAACAAGCCTGTCAAAGACTCAGAGTCAAAAAGAAGTGTCTAAATAAATTTACCTTGAGTGCCTTGAAGCATCAATGAGCCCTTCTGAGTGTCACAACTGACTGAGAATCCCAAGGGACTCATTAAAGCAGATAATTGGAAGCCATAACTGAACAAACCTCTCAAAAACTCACTTTCAAAAGGAAGAGTTCCTTCAAAACCCTTGAGTACCTTGAAGCATTAACGAGCCCCACTGAGTGTCACCACTGACAAAGTCTCTCCAGGGACTAATTAAAGCAGAGAATTGGAATCAGTTATTGCACAAACCTCTTCAAAACTCAGAGTCAAAGGAAAAGGCAAAGTACTTTAACAAACCTGTGGTACCTTGAAGCTTTAACAAGCCCCACTGAGGGCCATTCCTGACAAAGGCTCTCAAGGGACTCATTAGAGCAGATAATTGGAGGCCATGGCTGCACAAACCTCTCAGAGATGTAGAGCCAAAAGCAAACCCCAAATTGCTCTGAAAATACTGCAGGCCCTTGAAGCCTTAAGGAGCCCCCCGAGGGCCCCTCCTGCCAAAGCCTCCCCAGGGACTCTGCAGCAGCTCCTTGGAGGCCCTGAGTGCAGGGAGCCAAAGGCTCTGGGCAGCAGCTCAGCTGCTGAGAAAAGCCTGGCTGGGGTTGGGGAAGTTTCCTTCCTTTTCAGGCTTCCTCCAGCT
>NW_020961590.1:3694-5048 GCF_003031625.1 Empidonax traillii | reverse complement strand
TAGCCCTGCACAGGACCATCCCCAAGGCTCACACCATGAGCCTGAGAGGATCATCCAAACACTCCTTGAGCTCTGTCAGCCTTGGTGCTGTGCCCACTGCCCTGGGGAGCCTGTTCAGTGCCCAATCACCCTCTGGGGGAAGAACCTTTTTCCAAGATCCAGCCTAACCCTGCCCTGACACAACTCCAGCCAGTCCCTCAGTCCTGTCCCTGGTTCCCCCAGAGCAGAGCTCAGGGCCTGCCCCTCCTCTGCCCCTGCCCAGGAAGTTGTGACTGCAGTGAGGTCTCCCCTCAGTCTCCTCTTCTCCAGCTGAACACCCCAAGTGTCCTCAGTGTCCTCACACACCTTCAAATCCAGGCCCTTCCCCATCCTTGTGGCCTCCTTTGGACACTCTCCAATGGCTCAATCTCTCCCTTCCATTGTGTCCCCCCCAAACTGCCCCAATCTTGCAGGTGAGGCCGCCCCAGGGCAGAGCAGAGCGGTAACATGGAAAGCACAGAAACTCGTGGCATCAAGGGGTCACTGTGACACTGTGGGAACTCATGGAATGAAGGGGCCATTGAGACACTGCAGGGCCTCGTGGAACCTTGTCTGTTGGGAAACACAAAGGGATGTGTGCGAGGGTTTCACTGACTAAAAAGAGGATTTTGTAGGGGGACCTTTACACACCCAGATCTTGGTGTGTCCACAGATCTCTGCCTGGGTGTGGGTGTGAATTGACTGTGGTGTGAGTGTTGTTATTGGGAATCTTTAATTCAGTCACTGTTCAATTGAAGTAAATGCTATTGAATTCCTTGATAACCATTCAACTAGAGAATGATTAAGTGTTACTAATCTCTTCTGCCCCCTTATTTTTGTGTCCAAATCCCTTGAATCCTGACTGTCTTGCATCCCAAGGCTCTGTGTAAATCACTCCCTTTCATAAAAAAATACATTTCTGTGAGGTGCACTTTAAAATCTTTCTCCATACCTAAACTACAAAATAACTCCAATTAGTTGTTGAAGACTTGAAAACATGAAGACAATTAAAGGAAGGAAATTAATTTGTTTTTCTCTATTTTAATGAGCCCCACAGAGTGTTTAGAGACAAGTCTAAGACAAGTCTATTGTTCTCAACTACTGAGAGAACATCGAAGAAGCTACTCAAGAAGTCAGAAGGCAAAGTCCAAGTCCCCTGAAGCATTGCTGGGCCCCACTGAGGGCAGGCACTGACAAAGCCTCCCCAGGGACTCCTGAGAGCAGATCCTTGCAGGCCAGGAGTGCAGGCAGACAAAGGAAAGTGTCTTGTGGTGGCCTGAGGGGCAGAGGCAGCTGCCAGAGCCAAGGGCACAAAGGCCTGGGTGCCTTTGGGCCT
>NW_020961590.1:0-1309 GCF_003031625.1 Empidonax traillii | reverse complement strand
TGAAGCACTCCCAGCATGTCCCTGGCAACAGCAGGGCAAGACTGGATTTCCAAATCAGGCTGGCAATGCAAAGAGCAGGAGTGTCCTGGTGTCACTGCAGGAGAGTTCCAGCCCTGCAGCAAGGGCACAGAAGAAGTGACCCAGTCCATGCAGTGGCCTCAGAAGATCCCACAGCATCCTGGAGATGCTTTCAGGGGGCCCAGCTCTGCTTCACAAGTTCCCAGTGCCTGTCCCTGCCTGTGCTCCAAGGGCTCCCACCCCCAGGACTGTGCTCAGAGAGCATTCAGGCCTTGCAGCCAGAAAGGGGCTCCCAAGGCCAGTGTGGAAGTGGAAAGAGCAGCTCTGCAAAGCCCAAGCTCTGCTGCTCCCTGGCAGTGCTGCTGTGCTGGGATTCTTGTGCCCTTGGCCTTTGCAAATCCCCCCTGTCCTGCAGTGTGCTGTCCTTTAGGAACAGCTGAGAAGAAGGGTCTTGGACAAAGAAGGCACGGCAGGGTCCTTTATTTTGTTTAAATACTCAGAGAGCACAATTAAACATTTTAACATCTTTGGGTCCACTTCAATGGACACTAAATTAGAATGTAGATCCATAATAATATATAATTGCGCAGGAATTTATTGCAAGAACCCCACGACCTGCATGAAAAACCTGAGCAGGAAGGCTGAACCATTAGGGAGTCCCCTGCTGAATGCTACAAACGAGAAAACAAGCATTTTATTGCTCCTGAACAGCATCCAGTCATCATTGTCCTTATGGCATCCCTGAGCTCCTGGTTCCTCAGGCTGTAGATGAGGGGGTTCATTGTTGGAGGCATCACTGAGTACAGAACTGACAGGGTCAGATCCAGGGATGGGGAAGAGATTGAGGGGGGCTTTAGGTAGGCAAAGAATGCAGTGCTGAGGAACAGGGAGACCACAGCCAGGTGAGGGAGGCACGTGGAAAAGGCTTTGTGCCGTCCCTGCTCAGAGGGGATCCTCAGCACAGCCCTGAAGATCTGCACATAGGAGAAAACTATGAAAATGAAACAGCCAAATGCTAAACACTCACTAACCCCAAGAAGTCCCAGTTCCCTGAGGTAGCCTGAGTGTGAGCAGGAGAGCTTGAGGATGTGTGGGATTTCACAGAAGAACTGGCCCAGGGCATTGCCCTGGCACAGGGGCAGGGAAAATGTATTGGCTGTGTGCAGCAGAGAATACAGAAACACAGTGGACCAGGCAGCTGCTGCCATGTGGGCACAAGCTCTGCTGCCCAGGAGGGTCCCGTAGTGCAGGGGTTTGCAGATGGCAACGTAGCGGTCGTAGCACATGATGG
>NW_020961589.1:0-6113 GCF_003031625.1 Empidonax traillii | reverse complement strand
AGGAGGCCCTGGAGCTGCTCCCAGGGCTGGATCCCTCTGCTCTGGAGCCAGGCTGGGACAGCTGGGGGGGATCACCTGGAGAAGAGAAGGGTCCAGGGAGACCTGAGAGCCCCTTGCAGGGCCTAAAGGGGCTCCAGGAGAGCTGGAGAGGGACTGGGGACAAGGGATGGAGGGACAGGACACAGGGAATGGCTTCCCACTGCCAGAGGGCAGGGTTGGATGGGATATTGGGAAGAAATCCTTTACTAAGAGGGTGGTGAGGCCCTGGAACTGGAGGCTTGACCTCCTGACAACCCTGGGGCACCTCTCCCCTTGGGCCATGGCCATGTAGTGTCACAGGGGAGACAGAAGGACATCTCCTCCAGATGCCAAGGAGAACTGCTCGCTCCCTGGCCACTGGCTGTTTGTCCCGGTGTCCATCCCCTTCCCACACAAACCTTCACATTCCCATCTGGCCTCCCTTTCCCAGCGAGCTGCTCTTCTCCTCTAAAGCCCAGCCAAGCCCCCTCTTGAAAGGGGAGCACAAAGCAGCAGCCTGGAGTTACTGCCTGGCGTGGGAATGCTGATCCCTGTGGCCTCGCTGTGCTCCTGGGCTGGTGTGAATTAGGTGGGTCTCGGGACAGGGACTGTCTGCTGCTGGGGGCTGTCAGCAGTGCCCACGGGCAGCCCACCAAGGCTGGGCCACAGTGTCCCAGACACTGCCAGGGAAATCCCAGGGCGAGGAGAGGGGACACACAGACCTAGAGTGTGGAAAGGGGGGGAATGAACTGCCATCAGGAACGCTGGCATGAGAGCTGGGCTCTGTGTGCAGCTGGAGCAGAGTGCTGCCACCCTGTCTCATCCTCCTTGGACAAAGGACGTGTCTGTCCCAAACTGGAGCTTAATGATGAAACAGAAATGTTTAATGGGAATTGTAATGTTTTCTAGCAGTGATATGGTACCAAAAGCCTCCTGCAGTGGGCTGGGGTCTGCAGGAGCAGTGGGACAGGACTGGGGGCTGCACCACGGGGATAATCTCCATCCAGATCCCATTGGCTGCAGAGCCACCGTGGTCAGGCTGTGCTGGGCTGGGAGGGAAGGGGCTGCAGACACTGCTGGGCAGGGAAATGGGGTGACCTGGGACAGCATAGACAGGTAGTGGCTGTGGAAAGCAGGAGGAGCTGGCAGTGGTCACCACCTTCCCATTCATCCAGCTGGGCATTAATTAGTGGGATTAATCAATAGACACAGGCACAGCCATGCTGGGATGCCACGTGTCCTGTGTCCTCAGCACAGGCCTGGCTGCAGAGGGTCATCCGGTGAATCCCACTGTTCCAGGGGATGCTTCCTGCTCTGCCACAACCACAAGGACAGGCTGTTCCTCCTGGGTTTGTTCCAAGGGAAGCATGGCATCTGCTGGGATCAGACCAGGCTTTTCCCTGGCCTCTGCAGTCCTCGGTGCCGTGAGCAGGTGAGCGAAGCAGTGGGGCTGTCACTGTGGTGTCTGTCCCCTGGGAGCATCCCCAGGGCTGGGAGCTGGCACTGCCACCCCTGCCCGGCCCTGCCCCAGCCCAGCACCTATGGGTGCTGACGGTGTGCGTGTGGTCACAGAGACAGGTTGAGGTGCTGGTTCTCCCATCCTTTCCCACTCTGGTTCTTCCCAAGGTGTGTGTCGAGCTCCCTGATCCGTGACATAGTGTGACAGGAGGGTCACCTGGGCGTTGAGTGTGCCAGGTGTGGGGGTGACACACTTTAAAGCTGTTCTCTCTGAGCTTGGAACAACGAGCACTTGGGGTGTTGTGTGTCTCAGGCTGGGTTTGAGCAGCTTGGAGGGAGCAATTTTGGGCTTTTCCCTCTAAAAGAAGGAGCGTTTGGACAGTGTTCTTAATCCAAGAACTGAGATTTAAAGCTAAAATGCTAAAAACTATCGAGTGCTTTGTGAAGTCACTGAGGTGGTGAGCAGGTCCCTCTGATGAGTTCTTCCAGCTAATTTGGGAGTGACTTCATCAGTGAGGTCACAGGACATGGGTCTGGTTCCGGAGTGTGAGTGGTCAGTGCTGGACCCGGCTCATGCCCCCTGTGCCCGCTGTGCCCCGGCACGGTGTGTGACAGGTGGGACCCGACTGGTGCCATGGGATGGCTGGCAGAGAATTTAGGGCAAAACCAGCCCTGGAGAGGGGTGGGCTGCAGGGCAGCAGAGAGCCCAGCATGGGCACGTGCCAGCTGGCCCTGGTGGGCAAGCAGGATGCCAGGGCAGCAGCTCCACGGGGAGTTCCCAGCAGTGTTTGAGGAATACCCACGCTGCCAGCAGTGCCCTTCCCAGCACCCCACAGCCCATGTGCATCCAGCCCCATTCCCAGCGAGCCCCCATGCCTGCCCCAGCCCGTTCCTGCTGGCAGTGTCCGTGGCAGTGCCCTCACAGCCGGCCCTCTGTGCCCCCCAGTGCCGGCTACAATGGGCAGAGGCGCCCGGCCCGCGCCTCCCCTGGGTGGGAAACGGAGGATCTGCGGCTCCAGCGCTGTCAGCACCAGCCCAAAGTCAACTTTATATTAAAAAAAATAAGCCCAAACAATACAAACCCCATAATCGCGCACAGTTGTTGGCTTTTTGGGGTTGGGTTGGGGTTTTTCTCCCCCCCTCTCCCAAACCAGAGCATGTGAATGTGACAAGGCAGGGATAACACAGCTCCAGAACTATCAAAGAAGTTACCAAAAATCCAGCTGTTCCTAAGATCATGATGGAACAGCCCATAGCAAGGAGAATTAAAAAAAAAAATGAAGAAGAAAAAGCTGTTTTAAAGCTGCACATTGTTCGTGCCCGAGTTGCAGGCGGCAGTAATTGAATACAGTGGTAATTGGACATTGCAGCTTGTGTTTGTGACTCCTCCTGGCCAGCCCTGGACCTCAGCATTCCCTTAATCCTCTGCCATCCAAGGGGGCTCTTCTTTCCCCCCGAGCCTGTCCTGCTTCCCGCGCTGCATCCTGATGTGCCAGAGCTTGGAGAGCTGCCCGAGCGGCTCATTAGCAGGACTCATTTCCCTGTGTCCAAGATTAATGAGGCACAGCCACTCCAGATGCTCATCTCAGGCCAGGATGGAAATGTGAATCCCGGGAACTGCTCTGGGAGGGGAGGGGAGGGGGCTGCTCCCAGCTGGTGGTCTGGCAGGGACAGGCAGGGATTTCTCCTCTTATCCCACCTGGAACCTGGGAATGAGTGAGCGAGGTCTGAGAGTGTCCTCAAAGAGGAAAAGGAAGGAGAGTCATGATGGAAGAGCCCAGCTTCCAGAGTGATCCAAAGCCTCTGGCCCGGGCACTCTCCCAGGTCTCCTTCCAGGGTCATTTTGTAGGCGAGAGCTCCCTGCTTCCCTCTCTGTCCTCCTCCCACTCCAGTCTGCAAATCACCCTCCCAGAGAAGTGGAATTTGGGCTGGGAATGCTGCCCCAGCCCCTGCCTCTAATTAAGGAGAAGGATTTGTTACCACTGGGCCATTAGCAGGGTTTTCCTTGGGGAAACTTCCCAAGCATTCATTCCTGCTCATATGGGAAAACAACAGTTTGTTGTGTTAATTGCAGCTGGTGTTCCCAGTGAGCATCCACACTATCCCAAGCACTGCATCCTCTGCAAAGGTGTTGCATCCCGAGGGTGCTGCTCCATCCCTGCTCCTTTGTTGTCCCAGAATTTACCTGGGATGGTTCAACAGGCAATGCCAGTTTTTGAAACATATTGGCAGCAACTAAACTGGCCCTGAAGTGGCCAAATTACTTTAAAAATTAGTATATTATTTTGTGCAGACATAATAAAGGCACAGAAAGCTGTTTGGTGGGGAATGCTATCCTGGTACTGGCAGGAGGCAGGGGGAAGAGGGCAAGCAGGGAAGAGCTCCACTTGGCACAGAATTCCTTGTGAAAGGAGCATTCCTCTGACTGCTGCTTCCAGATCCCGCTGGAAGTGCAAGGAGACAAGTAGCTTAATTAACTATTGGAAATCCAGTTCATGTTGTTTCTTTTTAATGTCTTTTATGATGGGGTATTTCATCCCACCTGCAGAATTCTGGTGCAGACAAATAGCCTGTCCTCCTCCTCCTCCTTCTCCTCCTTCTCTTCCTCCCTTATAAATTGGGTGTCTGATCTTGGCTCCTTTCCTGGGCAGCAAAACTCCGTGTGCTTTCTCAGAGCCATCCAGCCAGTCCTCTGAGCTAAAAATGCAAGAAGAGGGCACCAAAATGGAGCTATTTGGAGTTCAGGTTACTTATATTTACTTGGCCAGGCTGGAGATCTGCCAAAAGCAAAACCAGAAGAGATGGAAGGAACACTTGATTGCAACCCAGCCCGCTTCCTGAAGAATCCATAGGGGATGGATGGAGATCTGCCCACATCAGTGTGATCCCAGTGGAGCTGCACAGGCTGTTGGTCCAGCAGGTCTTTGCTGTCTCTGTGAGCAGTTTCCATCCTGCAGAGCTGTGGGAATTCCTGCTGCAGCATCCAGAGGATCCACAGCCCAGCATGGCAAGGGCTGACTGGGACCAGGGCTCCGGTGCTTCCCTCTGGGCAGGCAGGTGCCCTGGAAATGAAAGGGGAAAGGCAAGTAGTTTCTGGATGAGAGCTCCTTGCAGCCTCTCCCTCTGTATTTCCATTAAATTCCTGGGAATATCCTTGCCTGTGACCCCAACCCTCTGCCAGACTTCCCTGATGGGAATCAGCACAATCATTTTGTATGGAAAACGTGCAGATCCACGCAGGGTCCGCTTGTGCAAGCTGTGTTTCCACAGGAGAGCGGGATGAGCCCGAGCTCCTTCGTGCCAAGCTCTGGGAATCTCCTCTTCCAGCTGCCCTTTCCACCTGCGGGTCACTGCAGCCCAAATCCAGAGCTGGGACAGCCCCAGTGACGCCCACAGTCCTCTGCTGGAGAACCCAGTGTGGCATCCCTCCTTCCCAGGCTGCACGTGTGCCCAGGTGGGAGCTGTGGTTGTGACTGGGATCTGGGAAGCAGCGTGGGAGAGAGTCGGAGCTGGCAGGGAGACGGGCAGGAAATGCCGTGAGTAAATCAGCCTGAGTCATGACTAACGGGGAGCGTGATACGTCTGCAAATATTAGAAATGTGTAAACAGAGAGGAGGGAGAGGGATGGTGTCTGGAGTGATTGAAGGGAGTGAACTTTTGGATGGAAAAATGTAGGTCAAGTATGAAGGAAAACTTGTAGGCAGCGAGATAAGTGCTATAAAACAACCTCCTTAGGAAACACGAGGAAGTCCCACTGATGGAGATGTTTATCCTAAGCCAGACAAGGCCTGGCAAACAGGCTAAGCTGGAGGGATGGACTTGGAGTGTCTGTCCCAGATGGGGCTGGGCGTAGGGATGCAGATCCAGACCTTGAAATATTCCCTCTCACTTGTGTCCTCACACTCTGGTTCCTTTTCTGGAGCCATTCCACTGTGTCCCAGTAATCAACATCCAGTGGGACAGGGAGAAGAAGCAGGACCACAGCTGTGTTCCCACGTCCCAGAGGAAAACCCTGGCCGTGGGGATTGGGACTGCTCTGAAATGCTCACTCTGGTTCATGTCCTGGTTCCCATTAAACTTTCTGTGATGAAAGTTTCACCAAAACTGACAAGCTTCCATGAAAACTCTGGTTTTCATGATTTGGCATTTTCCAGGGAAAAAAAAGAAACTAAAATAACTTGCCAAGAATTTCCCAACCAGCTTTAATCCTGAGACACCACCATGATCCAAACAAGTGATGATAAGGATCTATGGAAAACATGGGGAAACAAAGAAGTGATGGTTTCAAAGCCTCCAGAAAATGAAAATGCCACCGAAGAGAGGAGCGTGGGGTTTCTCCAAGCACGCTGAGGAGGGAAGCTCATTCCCTTTGAATCACAGGGAGTCCTTTCCAGCTGCTTTCAAAGGAAGTTGGATGTGGTCATGGAATGACCGTGGCGCTGTCACTGGTGCCCAGATGAGTTCATAGATGAGCTGGAAGCAGCACGGAGGGGGTGCCCTTCCCAGTGGTGCCGTGGCTTTCTTGCAGCCTGAGGAATGATGCTCACCAGGAGAAACAGGAGCTCTCCTTCCCTCACTGCTACAGCCAGCAGAGACAAACAGCTTCCACCCGTGCCTGATGCTGGGGAGATAAGGGG
>NW_020961588.1:4012-6113 GCF_003031625.1 Empidonax traillii | reverse complement strand
AAGGAAGGAGGAACAGCCCCTCTGTTTGCCAAAGAGTCATTGCAGACGTGTTATCACCAACCCATCGACAGTGTCCCGATACCATCGTATCTCACTCTAGGGACGATCTCTTGCTGGCAGCGCAATCCGAGGGACAACTCCTGCAAGTGCATTTGTCTGTGAAAACTGCACTATTGACACATGGTCTGAAATTGCACCGAGGAAAGGACAAGTGACAGTTCCATGGAAATACCTTGGATTTCAAATTAAGAACACCACTATTCAGCCCCAGACTGTTACTTTACCCACTGACATCCACACCTTAAATGATTTGCAATCCCTACTGGGCTTATTCAGTTGGGTTAGGCCTCTGTTAGGTGTAACAACAGACCCCCTGAAACCGCTCTTTCAGCTCCTGGAAGGGGAGGCAGACTTAACCTGCCCTCGACGCTTAACACTGGCAACCCTGGAAGTATTAAAGGAAATAAATCAAAGACTGAGTTCCTGTCAAAGAAAAGCGTGGGATTTACCTCTTTTTAAAGTAATTTTTAAAGGTGTCAAACAGCCTTCTGCTGTAATAGGACAATTAGAATTAAAAGGCGAAGACTTTCTGTTATGGGAATGGGTTTTTTTAAGCTTCCAGATTTCCAAATCCATTACTACATATCCTAAGGTCCTCTCCAAAGTCTGCCACAAAAGCAGATTGCAGCTTTGGAAACTCCTGGGGAAGGATCCAGACGTTATCTATGTTCCTCTGTCTACTGTTCAACTAACTCAATTGCAGATTCATAGCTCTGATTTTCAGTTACCCATTGCTGATTACAGGGGTCAATTTTCAGTTCACCTTCCATCTATTCCTTTTTTGCAGCTGCTAGCCCTTACTCAGCCAGAGCTCACACACAACTATTCTCCTGTTCCACTAACAGGTGCTAGAACTGTGCTCACAGATGGTTCTGGCAGAACGTCTAACGCAGCAGTCACCTGGCTCAGAGCAGGAAAATGGGTATATGACACACACAAGGTAAGAGGTTCCTCTCACATAGCAGAGCTCTCTGCAGTCAGACCTGCATTTTAACTATTTCCTGAGCCTTTAAACATTGTCTCCCATTCAGCCTCTGAGAACCAATTGAGAATTCATCCATAAAAGATATCTCCCAATTACAATTAGCTCATATGTTCAAATCATTACTGTATGGAATTAGTCATTGTAAACACAAATTCCACGTAATCCACCTTCGTTCTCACACTTCTCTCCCAGGGCCCATCCCAGCAGGAAATCATGTGGCAGATCAAATAGCTGATACAGGGCACCTTGCCCAAACTGCAGTAGTTCCAATCAATTTCAAAAAAGCAAAGCTGTCCCACAGCTTTTTTCACCAAAATGCAAAATCCTTCAAAAAGAACATTCCACCTTACACCATCTCAAGCCAGAGCAATTATTTCTGTGTGCCCTGACTTCCAGAGACTCACTCCTCTACCATCTGAGGGGGTAAACCCCTGTGGAATTAACCCTCTGGACATCTGGCAGTTGAGTATAAGGCATTATTCACCATTTGGAAAATTAAAATACATCCGTGTGTCCATTGACACGTGTTCTGGTGCCATTGCAGCAGCACATGCAGGAGAGAAGGCCCAAGATGTCAACAAACACCTCATATCTGCAATATCAGTCCTTGGCATCCCCCAACAATAAAAAAAGGTAATGGACTGGCATACACTTCTTACTCTTTGAAAGAGTTTTTCAACATGTGGGGCATCTCCCATGTCACAGGGATCCCCCACTCTCCCACTGGTCAAGCAGTGCTAGAGCGTGCTCATCAAACACTCAAGGATATGTTAACCAAACAACAAAACACCACAATTGGACTGAGATGGTGAGGGTGGGAATGGTTGGGGTTTGGTCGATGTGCTGCTCAAGTCACGCACAGATTTTGGTTTCCTTTCTTGGAGCTGAGGAAGAGAAGAACCCAGGGACTGCAGGAACCCCTGAGCCAGCCCAAGGGACGTGCTTTTGGAAGGTGGATGGACAGGCCCAGCTCTCTGCAAGATAAGTGGAGGGCTCTGAGCCAGAGAGGGGATGAGAGCCGGGTACAGGCTTGGGAATTTCCAGGAGGGCTTTTGA
>NW_020961588.1:0-3114 GCF_003031625.1 Empidonax traillii | reverse complement strand
CAACCCCACCTATGTGTCCTGGGTACCTTTGTGATGTCACGACCCATCCTCTCCATTCTGGAAAAGCTCCTGGAAACCAAAGAACCAACGTCACAGAATGTCACAGTGCAGCCCCACCCATCTGCCATGGACCCCTTTGTGATGTCACGGCCTTTCCCCCAGGAAAGAAAGCCTGTAACCTTTGGCTTTCAGGTTGAGTTGGTGGGGCACCTGGGCACTCCACGGGCAGCATGAGCTTTCTGTCCTGCCACCTTTTGTCTGGGAAGAATGTTTGACCATATTCAATTTTGGGAGTCTCACCAGCAAGTTCAGTGCAGGGCTCCTGTCCCAGTTTAAAAGAGACACAGGTGTTTTTCTGAGGATGAGTTATGAGAAAAGACCAAAACTCCTCCCTGTAAACAATTAAAAATCTAAAATTAGGAGGCTGCAGTTGAAGGAAAACAAATTATGGAAAAGGAAAAATAACAGCCCTTTATTAAAAGGTATGTGTGTATTGGAAGAAACAGCAAAAGAAAACAAGTAAAATAACCAAACAATACTCCTATACCCACCAAAAATCCCCCTCAAATCCAACCAATAAACAAGCAAAGGACAAAAAGTAAACAGTTCCGTTTGTGCCCTTCGGTGCAATTCTAACCACAGGCAACAGGGGGTGCCGTTGGGTCACTAAAGATGCAGAGCTTGTAGTGTCCTGTGCCAGTCACCAGGGGGCGCTGTTGGATCACTGGAAAAGCAGAGCCTGCAGTTCTTTACGATGGCCAGCAGGGGGCGCTGTGGAATCACTGGTCATTGCCATGTGGGGGTAACACCCTCTGGGGTGTGTTGGAGAAACCCAAAATGGGTTTCCCTCCCCTTCCCCACCCACACAGGGAAAAAGGGGAGAGAGAGAGGGGGGAAAGAAAAAAACAAGAAAAGTCCTCCAAAATGGAAAAAATCCTCACTCTGTTTGGCTGGTCGAATCGTGCGGTTTAGTTTTCCTTCTCACTTTGATGTGCACAGGGAGCACTGCTAAGAAAAGAAACCAATGGGAACAGGGAAGGAAAAAAACTTCCCAAAAAAGTTCCTCTCCGATGAAACTCCAAGCAGGATCCACAACAGGCAACCAGACTGAGAACAAAAAAACAAGTCCTTTGCCCCCTGACCCTGTTATATCCCAAGGCTCTGTGTAAATCACTCCCTTTCATAAAAGATTATATTTTTGTGACTTCCACTTTAAAATCTTCTTCCTCAGCTAAACTACAAAATAACTCCAATTAGTTGTTGAAGACTTGAAGAAACGAAGACAATTAAAGAAAAAAAAAATTTGTTTTTCTGTATTTTAATGAGCCCCACAGTGTGTTTAGAGACAAGTCCATCATCCTGAGGTACTGAGAGAAGATTGAAGAAGCTGCTCAAGAAGTCAGAAGCCAAACTGCCAGTCCCTTGAAGCATTGCTGGGCCCCACTAAGGGCAGGCACTGACAAAGCCTCCCCAGGGACTCCTGAGAGCAGATCCTTGCAGGCCAGGAGTGCAGGCAGACAAAGGCTCTGGGCTGTGTCACAATGGTCCCCTGATTCCATGAGACAACATTCCTAATTTACTGTCCAGACCAGAGGGAAATCACAGGAAGGGCCATGGTTTGTCAGGACTTGCTTTATCTGAGGGAGCCCCAGGGGGGCTTTTGGTGCTGAGTCCTTGAACCTCAGGGACTGAGGGGAGATTGTACAAACCTGTCCATAAGTGAAAGTCAGAAGGAAAACCCAAAGTATCTGGAAGCATTAATGGGTCCCCCTGAGGGCCATTTCCAAAACAGGCTCCTCACGGACTCAGTGGAGACAAGAATTTGAGGCCATGACTGAACAAACCTCTCAAAGACTCACTTTCCAAAGGAAAAGTTCCTTCAAAACCCTTGAGTACCTTGAAGCATTAATGAGCCCCACTGAGTGTCACTGCTGACAAAGTCTCTCAGGGACTAATTAAAGAAGAGAATTGGAGGTCATGATTGCACAAACTTCTTCAAAACTCAAAGGCAAAGTGCCTTAACAAACCTGTAGCACCTTGAAGCTTTAACAAGCCCCACTGAGGGCCATCCCTGACAAAGGCTCTCAAGGGACTCATTAGAGCAGATAATTGGAGGCCAGGACTGAACAAACCTCTCAAAGACTCAGTGTCAAAAAGAAGTGTCTTAATAAATTTACCTTGAGTGCCTTGAAGCATCACTGAGCCCCACTGAGTGTCACAACTGATTGAGAATCCCAAGGGACTCATTAGAGCAGACAATTGGAGGCCAGGACTGAACAAACCTCTCAAAGAGTCATTTTCAAAAGGAAGAGTTCCTTCAAAACCCTTGAGTACCTTGAAGCATTAATGAGCCCCAGTGGGTGTCACTGCTGACAAAGTCTCTCCAGGGATTAATTAAAGTAGATAATTTGAGGCCATGATTGCACAAACCTCTTGAAAACTCAGAATCAAAAGAAAAGGCAAAGTATCTTAACAAACCTGGAGTACTTTGAAGCTTTAACAAGCCCCACTGAGGGCCATTCCTGACAAAGGCTCTCAAGGGACTCCTTAGAGCAGATAATTGGAGGCCATGGCTGCACAAACCTCTCAGAGATGCAGAACCAGGCCAGGACTGAACAAGCCTGTCAAAGACTCAGTGTCAAAAAGAAATGTCTTAATAAATCTTGAGTGCCTTAAAACATTAATGAGCCTCAGTGAGTGTCACAACTGACATTCTCTCCAGGGACTAATTAAAGCAGATAATTGGAGGCCAGGACTGAACAAACCTCTCACAGATTCAGTGTCAAAAAAAGTACCTTAATAAACCCTGAGTGCCTTGAAGCATTAATGACCCACTGAGGGTTGTCACTGTCTGGGGCTCTCAAGGGACTCGTTACAGCAGATAATTGGAGGCCATGGCTGCACAAACCTCTCAAAGATGCAAAACCAAAAGCAAACCCCCAATTGCTCTGAAAATCCTGCAGGCCCTTGAAGCCTTAAGGAGCCCCCCGAGGGCCCCTCCTGACAAAGCCTCCCCAGGGACTCTGCAGCAGCTCCTTGGAGGCCCTGAGTGCAGGGAGCCAAAGGCTCTGGGCAGCAGCTCAGCTGCTGAGAAAAGCCTGGCTGGGGTTGGGG
>NW_020961587.1:0-6118 GCF_003031625.1 Empidonax traillii | reverse complement strand
GCGGCCGGGCAGGAGCTGAAGGGGCCCAGAGGAAAGCTGGGACAGAGTGTTCAGCAGGGCCTGTGGGGAGAGGACAAGGGGGCACGGCTGGAACTGAACGAGGAGGACTCAGGGTTGATTTGCTTTAGGAAGATGGTTTTTTACACTGAGGGTGTTGAAGCCCTGGCAGGGGCTGTGCAGAGAGGCCACAGATGCACCACCCCTGGGAATATTCAAGGCCCCATTGGACAGGGCCCTGAGCCACCTGGTCTGGTGAAAGGTTGTTTCCCCCAATGTCTGTCAGTCCGTAAGTCTCGCTGTTGACTGGATCTCAGCATGGATCCTGCAGGATGTGCAGCCTTATCCCAGTGAAGGTTCAGTGCCATTCCATGGAGGTGACAAGCCCCCAGCTGACTGGGGAGGCATCCCCTGTGGGGATGGAGTGGGACAGGGCCCCCTCTCTGGGGTTGTGCTCCCTGCTGCAGGGTGTCAGAGACACCGAGGAAGCCGTGGATGTGGACATGGATGGGGATCTTTAAGAAAGTATGGAGGTTGGACATAGAAGAGTATGTGGAGGTGATGGAGGTGGACATGAAAGAGGAAGAAGAGATGGAAGTGGAAGAGGAAGGTGTAAAGGAAGAGTGTAGGCATTTTTAGTGTTAATATAGATAATATGCTGCACCTGTGAAAGCAACACCTCCTAGTGCAGGTATAGGGATTTATAATGCTGATTTAGAACATGTGCTGCAAGCTGGGAGAACATAGCCTTATGTTGCTAGCATAGAAAATATGCTGCTGTGGGAACACAATTTTAGGTTGCTAACTAGAGGATATGCTGCTTTGGGAAATAATTTTATGTTTCACGATCTGTTGTTCTGATGGCCTTCTGATGGTACAGGACGAGAAAGATCTACCAAGAGAAACAGTAGCAAAACTAGATATAGAAAACAGGGTCTCAGTAAAAAGAATGTCTCATAAAGAATGTTAAAGAAACAGAGCTGAGAGAAGAGTATTGTTAGAAAACTGGATCAAAGACTGCTGCTTGATTCCAATCAACAGCGCTCTCTGATCATCACATTGGTGTGCTGAGTCGTCCCTGCTCGCATGAAAACCCCCCAGGCAGGTGCCCTCCCAAAGGCCCCCAAACATCCCCGACATCCCCAGTGATGTCACCACTGTCCCTGGGATGTCACTGATGTTCCCAATGATGTCACAGCTGTCCAATTGAAGTCATCACAGTCCTGTGATGTCACCAGACAGTTGTGATGTCACTGGTCTCCTGTGATGTCACTGCTGTCCCATGAGATATCACCACTGTCCCATGTGACGTCACTGCTGTCCCCAAGGGTGGTCTCTGTGTCCCCAAAATGTCACTGCTCTCCCTGTGATGTCACATCTGTCCCAAGTGGTAGCACCATGTCCCTGTGATGTCACTGAAGTCCCTATGATGTCACCAGACCCCTGTGATGTCACTGCTCTCCTGTGATGTCACTGCTGTCCCCTCTGATGTCACCAATGTCCCCAGTGAAGTCACTGCTGTCCCTGTGATGTCACTGATCTCTAGTGATATCACTGCTGTCCCCACGGGTGTCATCACTGTGCCCTGTGGTGTCACTGCTGTCCCCAGGGGTGGTCCCTGTGTTCCCAATGATGTCATCAGTTCCCTGTGATGTCACTGGTCCCCAGTGATGTCACCGATGTCCCTCTGATGTCACCAGTGCCCTGTGATGTCAGCAGTGACACCGATAATGTCACTGGTGTCTCTGTGATGTCACCTCTGGCCTTGTGAAGTCATCGATGTCCTGTGTGATGTCAACAATGTCCCCAATGATGTCCTGCTGTCTATGTGATGTCCCAACTGTACTGATCCGTGGCATCAGGTCACTGATGTCAGTGACGTCCCTGTGACATCACGGCTGTCTCTTTGTTTTCACCAGTCCCCTGTGATGTCACTGGTTCCCAATGATGTCACCCACGTCCCTGAGATGTCACCACTGTCCCCTGCAATGTCACCCACATCCCAATGATGTCAATGGTGTCTCTCTGATGTCACCTCTGTCTTTGTGAAGTCACCAATGACCCCAGTGATGTCACCCATGACCCTGGGATGTCACCACTATCCCCTGGGATGTCACCAGTGACACCGATAATATCACTGGTGTCTGTGATGTCACCCTGACCTTGTGAAGTCATCGTTTTCCCCTGTGATTTCACAGATGACCCCATTGATGTCACTGCTTTCTCTGTGATATCATCACTGTGCAGAGCCGTGGCACTGATGTCCCTGTCATGTCACCAATGGCAGTGATGTCCCTGTGACATCACAGCTGTTTCTTTGTTGTCAACAGTCCCCTGTGAGGTCACTGGTCCCCAGTGATATCACCAATGTCCCTGTGATGTCACCATTATCCCCAGTGATGCCACCAGTGTCACCAATAATGTCACTGGTGTCTCTATTATGTCACACCTGGCCTTGTGATGTCACTAATGTCCCCTGTCATGTCACAGGTCTCCCTGTGACATCATGGCTGTCCCTTTGTTGTCAGCAGTTTCCTGTGACGTCATTGGTCACCAATGATGTCACTGCTTTCTCTGTGATGTCACCACTGTCCCCAGCAGTGGCACCATGTCACAGTGATGTCATCGATGTCCCTGTGATGTCACCAGACACCTTTGATGTCAGCGATGTCCCTGTGACATCACAGGATTCCCTTTCTTGTCACCAGTCCCCTGGGATGTCACTGCTCCCCAGTGATATCACCAATGTCTATGTGATGTCACCACTGTCCCCTGTGATGTCATCAATGTCCCCAGTGATGTCACTGGTGTCTCTTTGTGTTCACCTCAACCCTCGGTGATGTCACTTATGTCCCTGTGACATCACAGCTCTCCCTTTGTTGTAAGTAGTCCCCTGTGATGTCACTGGTCAACAATGATGTCACTGCTGTCCTTGTGATTTCACCACTGTCCCCAGCAGTGTCACCATGTCCCTGTGATGTTACCGATGTCTCTGTGATGTCACCAGACCCCTTTGATGGGACCGATATCCGTGTGACATCACTGCTGTGCGTCTGTGTTTGCTCTGATGTCATTGGTGCCCAGGGATGTCCCTGGTGTCTCTGTGATGTTACCCCTGGCCTTGTGATGTCACCGATGTCGACTGTGATGTCAAAGATGTCCCCATTGATGTCACTGATGTCTCTGTGGTGTCATCACTGTCCCCTGTGATGTCACCAATGTCCCTGATGATGTCACTGATGTCTCTGTGGTGTCATCACTGCCCCCTGTGATGTCAACAATATCCGCAATGATGTCACTGCTGCCTCTGTGATGTCACCACTGTGCCAAGCCTTGGCACCATGTCCCAGTGAGTTCACTGATGTGCCTGTGACATCACTGCTGTGCCTTTGTTGTTATCATTCCCCTGTGATGTCACTGGTCCCCAGTGATGTAACCTGTGAGCCTGTGATGTCACCACTGTCCCCTGAGAAATCAGCAATGTCCTTGAGATGTCATTGGTGTCTCTATAATGTCAAACCTGTCCTTGTGAAGACACCGATGTCCCTGTGACATCCGGCTTGTCCCTTTGTTGCCAACAGACCTCTGTGATTTCACTTGTCCCCAGTGAAGTCACCCATCTCCCTGTGATGTCACCCCTGTCCCCTGTGTCAGCAATGACCCTGATGATGTCACCGATGTCACTGTGATATCACAACTGTCCCTTTGTTTTCACCAGTTCCCTCTGATGTCACTGGTCCCCAATAATGTCCTGGATGTCCCTGTGATGTCCCTAGTGTCATCAGTGATATCACTGATGTCTCTGTGATGTCACACCTGGTCTTATGCAGTCACTGATGTCCCCTGTGATGTCATCAATGTCCCTGTGCCATCACAGCTTTCCCATTATTGTTGCCAGTGCCTTGTGATGTCACCAATGTCCTGATGATGTCACTGATGTCTCTGTGATGATACCCCAGTCATTGTGAACTCGCCGATGTTCCCTCTGATGTCACTGATTTCCCTGTGACTCACGGCTGTTTCTTTTTTGTCACCAGTCCCCTGTGATGTCACTGTTCCTCAATGGTGTAACCTCTGTCCCTGTGATGTCACCACTGTCCCCAGTGACTTCAGCAATGTCCCTGATGATGTCACTTGTGTCTCTATAATGTCAGCCCTGTGCTTGTGAAGTCACCGGTGTCCCTATGACATCACGGCTGTCCCTTTTTTGTCAGCAGTCCTCTGTGATGTCACTGGTCCTCAGTGATGTCATCCATCTCCCTTTGATATCACCACTGTCCCCTGTGATGTTAACAATGACCCTGATGATGTCACTGGTGTCACTGTGATGTCACTCTCGCCCTTGTGAAGTTACTGAAGTCCCCTGTGATGTCACCAATAGCCCTGTGACATCACAGCTGTCCCTTTGTTGTCAACAGTCCCCTGTGACATCACTGGTCCCAAGTGATGTCACTGCTGTCTCTGTGATGTCACTAATGTCCCCAGAGGTGGCACCATGTCCCCGTGAGGTCACTGATGTCCCTGTGATGTCACGAGGTGCCTTTGACTTCACTGACATCATGGGTGTCCCTTTGTTTTCACCAGTCCCCTGTTGTCGTGGTTTTGCCCTCCAGCCAGCCCCTGGGGCTGAGGATGGTTTTGTCCGGGTGAATTTCCATAGAAAAAAGCCAATCAAAACTTTAGTAACACCTTTGCTAATAACATATTTAAGAAAACGGAAGAGAAGGTTGGTGACACAGTTGAAATTAGGAGCAGTTGAAGTTGGTGGCAGTTGAAATTAGGGAGCCATGTAGGGAGAGAGAGGCAGGCCCCAGGTGGGGGCCAGGCCTCCCTCCTTCCCCGGCCCTGGGCCAGGGGCAGGTGTGGCACTGAAGCCCCTTCTCTCTTGTAAGAGAGTAAAGGAAAAAAGCTTTAAAGGACTGACTGCTTGGACAAAAAAAACGCTGCAGAAGGAATTCCAGCAGAGAGATAATGAAGTGTCCAAGGTCAAAGCCGGCAGCTGGAGGAGAGAGAAGTTCAAAGAGGGGGGCTGTTTCTCCCCCCTTTCACTCTCTCTCTTCAGCAGGGAAAAGACTGAAAAATAAATCCCTGCTACCTTTGGAAGATTGTTGGGGTGAGGAGACCCCCATGCGGCTCACAGAGGAGCTTGTGGATGTACCAGGAAACCGAGACTTGATGAGAAGGACTGAAATGAGGCAGAGTCCTGTTGAAGATTTGTGACCCTGAGAGCTTACGCCAGAGTGAGAACGGCTCAGGTAAGCTTGGGATCCAAGTGAGGGATCCATGCTGCTGGTGCTGGAGATTTGTGACCCTGAGAGAACCTCACGCTGGAGCAAGAATGAGTAGAATTGTTGTAGATGTAGCTCTTTAGTTTTATTTTGCTAGTAATAAACGTTCATATTATTTTCCCAAATCAGGTCTCCTTTGTCTGCATAAACCTTCTCTCAACTTACAGTATTTGTGTGTGGGGTGAGAGCAAATTGACCCAGAGCAAAACCACAAAATGTTGCCTTAAGAGACCATGGAGAAAAAGACTCCAGGCCAATTTAGGTAGGAGATAAGATAAAGAGACCTGGTCCTTTAATGAGTTGTTAGGCCTAGAGGAACACATACCATGTGTGCCCCCACAGACAGGGGTTCTAGGATTTTACAATAAGGTCCATCCAATCCCAGGTTTATGCAGCCCTGGTTCTGCCCCATTCTGCCCCCTGACACACCCCTTCAGGAACTGGGGTTGGTGTCTTTGGGACCCCTTCTTCCTCATCTTCATCTTCTTCACAGCACACACAATCCTGGGAGTTCCTAAAGAGTTCTGCCTAGAAGGTCACTGTGTCTCGGTGATATCTTCTGGTCCAGGCCTTGGGGTGTTTTTCTGCAATTCAACCTTGAAAAGAAGATTAAAAATGGAGTTTAGAGAGATTTATATGGAATGGGGTAGTAGGGTTGGGTATGTGTAACTACTCTGTTAAGGGTAAGGGATATAATACAGCTACATTAAAATATATTCACTACACAACTCGTTCTAAAAACTACAAAAGTTAAAAATCCCCAAAAAGATCTGAGATATCAGTGTGAATTGACTGTGGTGTGAGTGTTGTTCTTGTGAATCTATAATTCAGTC
>NW_020961586.1:4546-6120 GCF_003031625.1 Empidonax traillii | reverse complement strand
ATTTAGTACTTTCTGTCTGGGTGACTCCAGCCTGGGCAGGATTCTGCTCCAGGGCTCCAGTCACTGCTGACTGGATGGGACAGGCTGTCCCTGCAGATCCTCTGTGCTCTCCTGCACTTCCTCATTTCCTACACACAAGGCCTCCCCTGCCATCAGAGCCAGCACAAGCTGCAGAGCCCCAGGCAGGTGACCTGGAGATCCTTTGTCATCTCCATTGGCCATTGGCCCCCAACACACACCATCTGAGCCAGCCCTCAGTCCCTGCAGTGCCAGTGGGTCCCTGCCCTCCCTGCACTGTCTGCATGGAGAAACAACAAAGCAACGAGACTTTGCAGAGTCTATTCCTTGGACTTCTCCTCCATACCAGAGTTGGGAAAATCCCCCAGCCTTCAGGAAGGCCTGCAGGGGAAGGCCTTTGCTGATGGCAGTGCTGGTGTGGAGCCCAGCCCTGCCCCAGCAGTGCCCAGGGCCTGTCCCTGCCTGTGGTGCCAGCAGTGACACACAGCAGGACAGTGACTGAGCTGCCAGAGCACTCAGGCCTTGGACAGGGACAGCAAAGGAGAGGGGGGAGTGCAGAGAGAGCAGCTCTGGAAAGACCCAGCTCTGGTGCTCCCTGGCAGGGCTGGGACTCTTTTCCCCTCCACATCTGCAAACATGGAAATGCCCTCCAGCTTCAGGGCAGGTCTTGGGGGAAGGGTATGGGAAAAAGAATTTATATTCTTTCTTACACTCAGAGATTGTGATTCCTCATGTACAAACTATCACAGGAAGAATGTTTGACAAATAACTTATTGTATGAAACTTTATTTTGTTTCAATGGACACTGAAAATGATTCCTGAATAGGACATTTTATGGGAAAAAAAAAAAAAAAGAGAGAGTGAATTATATATGGGATGAAGTATTAAACTTCAGTGTTATTTACAGAGGAACATAAAAGGAAAGCCCGACACCCCACCACAATCTAAAGCTTAAGAGGTAAGGCTGAGCCCAAAATGTGTCACACACGAGTACTCTGCAGAAGAAAAGGTGCAGGTTATTGCTTTTGAAAAACAACCAGTCATCATTTTCCTTATGGCATCCCTGAGCTCCTGGTTCCTCAGGCTGTAGATGAGGGGGTTCAGGGCTGGAGGAACCACCGAGTACAGAACTGACACCAGCAGATCCAGGGATGGGGAGGACATGGAGGGGGGCTTCAGGTACGCAAACATGCCAGTGCTGACAAAGAGGGAGACCACAACCAGGTGAGGGAGGCACGTGGAAAAGGCTTTGTGCCGACCCTGCTTAGAGGGGATCCTCAGCACAGCCCTGAAGATCTGCACATAGGAGAAAACTATGAAAATGAAACAACTGAACACTAAACAGGCAGTAACCACAATGAGCCCAGTTTCCCTGAGGTAGCCTGAGTGTGAGCAGGAGAGCTTGAGGATGTGAGGGATTTCACAGAAGAACTGGCCCAGGGCATTGCCCTGGCACAGGGGCAGGGAAAATGTATTGGTTGTGTGCAGCAGAGCATTGAGAAACCCAGAGGCCCAGGCAGCTGCTGCCATGTGGGCACAAGCTCTGCTGCCCAGGA
>NW_020961586.1:0-1617 GCF_003031625.1 Empidonax traillii | reverse complement strand
TGACACTGCCCAGAGCCTTTGTCTGCCTGCACTCCTGGCCTGCAAGGATCTGCTCTCAGGAGTCCCTGGGGAGGCTTTGTCAGTGCCTGCCCTCAGTGGGGCCCAGCAATGCTTCAAGGGACTGGGAGTTTGGCTTCTGACTTCTTGAGCAGCTTCTTCAATCTTCTCTCAGTAGTTGAGGACAATGGAATTGTCTGTAAACACACTGTGGGGCTCATTAAAATATAGAAAAACAAATTATTTTCCTTCCTTTAATTCTCTTCATATCTTTCAACAACTAATTGGAGTTGTTTTGTAGCTTAGCTAAGGAGGAAAATTTTAAAGTGGACGTCAGAAAAATATTTTTTTTTTACCTAAAGGGAGTGATTTACATGGAGCCTTGGGATGCAAGACGGCAGGGGGTACAAAGGATTTGGACACAAAGATAAGGAGGCAAACAAGATTAGTAGAACCTAATCATTGACCAACTTAACAGTTATCAAATGATTCAATACCATTTGCTATAATTTTAACAGTGACTGAATTATAGATTCCCAATAACAACACTCACACCACAGTCAATTCCCACCCACACCCAGGCAGAGATGTGTGGACACATCAAGATCTGGGTGTGTAAAGGTCCCTCTCCAAAAGTCTCCTGGTTGTCAGTGAAACCCTCCCACACATTTCTTTGTGTTTCCCAACAGACAAGGTTCCCTGAGGCCCTGCAGTGTCATAATGGCCCCTTCATTCCATGAGTTTCCTTGGCTGCAGCATCAAAGGGATAACTGAGGGTTATCAGGCATTTGAACAGAATGTCCAGGGAAGTGGTTGAGTTACCACAGAATCACAGAATTGTTAAGGGTGGAAAAGACCTCTGAGATCATGGAGTGCAACCATGAACCCAACACTGGCATCTTCACCACTGAACCGTGTCCCCAAGTGCCACAGCTCAATGTTTTCTGCACACTTGCAGGGATGGTGACTGTAAGACCCCAGGTTTGAGTTTTGAGCCCCTCAAAGGGGTTTTCCTTTAAAAAATAGACAAGGCATCAAAAATATCCACCCGCCAGATATTTGAAAAAGAACTTCAGTTCTTTAAGTACCTTGAGGGAGACAGTGGAAAAGATGCAACACACTTTTGACCTCTCAGGAGGTCAAAAAACACACTTTTACTGCAAACTTTAGAAAAGAAGGGAGCTTGGCAAAAGGTGAAAGGGCAACATTCCACCAGAATAGAGCATTCCCCAAAGCATTGAGTGAGCACAGGCCAACCCAGACAGGTCAGCAAAAACCCAACCCATCCAGTTTTAAGTTTCCTAAAATATTATGAGAGATTGAGAGAATAAGAAGAAGCAAGGAAAGAGAGAGAAGTGCAGCTCCCACCCGCAGTCTGGTGCCAGTGCAGCTTCCCCGTGCCCAGAGGAAGGGTCCAACCTTGCGGGGTTTGATTTGCTCTGCCCCCTGTGCCCACCCCCCAGGGGGGACTTGTGGCCCACTGGCCACTCTGGGGCTCCAGGAGGGTGAGGGGCAGAGCTGCTGGTGTGCTGGAGCCAGTGTGGGGCTGGGTTAGGGGCTCCAGGCTGTGGGATGGGGCAGTGCTCCCGGGCTGCTTTGGACTGACAGCAGCTCCAGGGC
>NW_020961585.1:3746-6121 GCF_003031625.1 Empidonax traillii | reverse complement strand
GCCTCTCAATTTTGGATTTACAATTGCTTAGAGGGAGGAGTTTGGTCTTCCTCGTAACTTCTCCTCCTTAGGAGTCCCAAGGGATTCACATGAGGGGCATAAAGGTCTTCTCCTCTCCCACCTCCAGTCCCACACAGCTCCCTTTACGGAACCTGTCCTTGTACTCCCCATCCCCTGGAGAGCTGCACAAGTGTGTCTCAGATAGGACAGGAGAGTCCAGGGCTGCAGGATGACGCTCTGGTGGTTGCACTGGGAGGGTCAGATTTGGTGCATGCTGTGCCGATCCCTGGGGCACAGGCACAGTTCAGAGACCAGTTGCAAGTGAATTATTGCAGAACAGATGAACAAAGGTGGGATGTGAGTCAGGGTGAAGGCAGTATTCGAAACAACTGCGGCAAAAATGTGAAAGCACCATCTCTCTCTCCTGCCTGTAATGAGAACTAACTGGGGAGAGGCAGCTGGAGTTTCAGGCCTACAGATTGGACAGGGAGATTTTAAGAAATCTACCAACTGACGGCATCAACAACATCTTCTGGAATAAGGGATGGAGCAAGAGGACAAAAAATTGCAGTTCAGGTGCCTGCAGTATTTCAGGTCCCACCTGCTCAACTCAAAACCAAGCTGCACACCCCTCCCTGAGACAGGGACCGTCCTTTTTCAAACATCATCAGAGCACAGGGGCATGAGGTTGCCCTTATTTTCATTTTCTCACTGAATCCAAAATTTGTTGAAGACTGGAGACTAGTAGAATGCTTTCTCTTGGAAGAGACAACTCTCCCAGAGATGACAGATGCTGGATCTGGGATTCCCAGGGTGTCTCAGTGTGTGTAGAACCTGGGAGAGCTCCAGGCTCTCAGCCTGTACCTTTCTCCTTCCCGGCCGCAGGTCCAGCTCCCAGGCAAACACAACACCTGACGGTCATGATTCCCTCTCTCCCACCCAAGGTCCTTCAGCATTGGCCCAAGGCTGCCCAGTTACCACCACGAGGACATTGGGAGGTTCATCAGATGGGATCTATCTTGTCTCTACGGTCATATCCTGAGCCCTGTGGATGCAGAGTAGGGTGGGGCCCAAGGGGAACGAGGACATTGCAAGGAGGATTCTGCTCCCAGAGACAGGCAAACGCGGACCGTGCCCCGGGCTCACAGTGCCTGCAAATGAAAGCGGGGGCTTTGTAGGTGCAACGACAGCAGTAGGGGGTGAGGCAGGGCTCCCACTCGACCCAACCCCTCCTTGTGGAAAACGCCCTGTCAAACACAGTCGTGCAGCAGGAGCAGTCCCAGCAACTCGGCAAGGTACAAGAAGAGTCCTTTCTTCTCTTTGGCTCCCACAGATCTTACTTGATGCCCTTAGAGAGGCTGGAAGATGAGCTCATGCCAGATGTCTTAAAAGGAAAACTCACAGTTGAGTATCCTCTCTCTCTTGAAACCACAAAGCACCACACCAAACATTGCACTTCTTCCCTCCACATACCAGCAAAACCGTCAATCGCACAGGCGAGATCCGGGCTGTGCGCTATAGCTCTCAAAGAGAAGCGTGACAAGACAGAAGGTTTTCAGTGTCATTCCTTTTCCAACTACAGGTTTCAAGGCAATGCCATTCGACTAGGAGTGAGTTTCCCTTTGCATTCTTTCGACTCTAAAGCCCTCCACAGAGCGTTGCACTTTTTTCTCACCTTCAAGGAGGAGGGCGAATGCAGCAAGGTCGCTTTGCCCGGCTCGTCTCACTCCTGCGGCGGCTAAAGCCGACACTCTCGACTTCGGGTAAGCGTTTGTCTGTAAGCGCTTCAGAGTCTAGCTGAGATGAACGTGCAGCGTGTTGTCATATGTGCCAAGTGGAAAGGCTTCGAAGCGGAAAGGGACTGCAAATGCATAGGTTTGCATTTCAACAGGGTAGACCCCCAAAACTTTCTCTCTTGCCACGCTTCCTCGTAGTGCCTTGTTTAAAGCTGATTGTGCGCTAAAGCCCTTTCAAGCCAAGCAGAGTCCAGAACGTGCGCATCAGCCTATGCAGGGTGAAAGGTGCCAGACAACGAGACGTTGCTGCGTTCGCCCTCCTCCTTGCAGCCGAGAAGAACGCGCAGTGCTCTCTGGAGGGGTGTAGAGTTGAAAAGATGCAAGGGGGAAAAGACTCCCACTGAAACAGGTGTGCCTTGAACTGTGCATTTGGAAAGGGTGCGTCACTAAAAGTTTTCTGTCTTGACACACTTCCCTCTTCGAGGTGTAGTCTAAAGGAGCAGGGTGGATGGAGGTTGAGTGATGGAGAGTTATTGCTGGTACGTGGAGAGAAGAAGTGCTGTGCTTGGTGTTGTGTAGTTTTAAGAGAGAGGGCATACTAAGCTGTGGGTTTTCCTTCTAAGACATTTGGCATGGGCT
>NW_020961585.1:0-1677 GCF_003031625.1 Empidonax traillii | reverse complement strand
CTGTGGAAGGCTGTACAGTCGAAAGGATGCAAAGGGAAACTCACTCCTAGTCGAACGGCAGTGCCTTGAAGCTTGCAGTTGGAAAAGGAATGTCACTGAAAACCTTCTCTCTTGGCAAGCTTCTCTTTTTGAACTGTAGCGCACAACGTGGATCTTTCCTGTGCGACTAAGAGTTATTGCTGGTATGTGTAGAGAAGAAGTGCAACGCTTCGTGTAGTGCTTTGTGGTTTCGAGAGAGAGGATACCTAGCTGTGGGTTTTCCTTTTAAGACATTTGGCATGGCCTCATTTGGCAGCCTCTCTAAGGGTATCAAGTCAGATCTGAGGGAGCCAAAGAGAAGAAAGGATTTCGCTTGTACCTTGCAGAGTAACTGGGACTGCTCCTGCTGTAGGGCTGTGTTTGGCAGGGCGTTTTCCACAAGGAGGGATTGGGTCGAGTGGGAGCCCTGCCTCACCCCCTGCTGCTGTCGCTGCACCTACAAAGCCCCCGCTTTCATTTGCAGGCACTGCGAGCCCGGAGCAAGCGTTTACTTGACCCTGGAGAGCAGAATCCTCCTTGCAATGTCCTCGTTCCCTTGGCCCCCACCCTACTCTGCATCCACAGGGCTCCAAGAGCCCCAATATCTACTGGAGGATATGACTGTAAAGACAAGATAGATCCCAGCTCATGAACCTCCCAATGTCCTCGTGGTGGCAACTGGCAGCCTTGGCCCAGTACTGAAGGACCTTGGGTGGGAGAGAGGGAGTCACTGACCTTCAGTAGTTGTGCCAGCCTGGGAGCTAGACCTGCTGCCGACGAGGAGAAAGGCACAGGTTGAGAGCCTGGAGCACCCCCAGGTTCTGCACACATTGAGACACCCTGGGAATCCCAGATCCACCATCTGTCATCTCTGGGGAGTTGTCTTTCCAAGAGAAAGCATTCTACTAGTCTCCGGTCTTCAGCAAATTTTGGAGTCAGTGAAAAAATGAAAATAAAAGGCAACCTCAAGCCCCTTTGCACTGGTGATGTTTAAAAAAGGACGGTCTCTGTCTCAGGGAGAGGTGCGCAGCTTCGTTTTGAGTTGAGCAAGTGGGACCTGACATATTGCAGGCACCTGAACTGCAATTTTTTGTCCTCTTGCTCCATCCCTCCCTCCAGAAGATGTTGTTGATGCCGTCAATTGGTAGATTTCTTGAAATCTCCCTGTCCAATCTGTGGGCCTGAAACTCCAGCTGTCTCTCCCCAGTTAGTTCTCAATTGCAGGCAGGAGAGAGGGACGGTGCTTTCACATTTCTGCCGCAGTTGTTTCGAACACTGCCTTCACCCTGACTCACATCCCATCTTTGTTCATCTGTTCTGCAATAATTCACTTGCAACTGGTCTCTGAACTGTGTCTGTGCCCCAGGGATGGGCACAGCATGCATCAAATCTGACCCTCCCAGTGCAACCACCAGAGCGTCTCCTGTCCTTTCTGAGACACACTTGCGCAGCTCTCCAGTGGATGGGGAGTACAAGGACAGGTTCCGTAAAGGGAGCTGTGTGGGACTGGAGGTGGGAGAGGAGAAGACCTTTATGCCCCTCATGTGAATCCTTTGGGAGGAAACTCTGCCCCTCCTAGATCTGAGGCATTTTCCAGTCCTGAAAACAGTAACGCTATTCTAGGCCATGCCTTTGGACTCTCCAGATGACTTTCCCAGC
>NW_020961584.1:4303-6121 GCF_003031625.1 Empidonax traillii | reverse complement strand
GGCCCTCGGGAGGAGGAAAGCTGGGCAGGCCCCAAGGCTCCTGGGCCTCTCCCTTGCCAACCCTTTGCCCAAGGCCCTGAGGCAGAGGTGGGTGTGCGTCTGTTCTTGCAGTTCTGGCAGGTGCTTCTTGTCAGAGGTCAAGAAGCTTCTGCAGCTTGTAGACAGATAAGATGCTGAATAGCATCTGGAATTCAGGAGGGAACAGTTTGTGACCTGCTGAGCCACTTGGATCCTCACAAGTCTATGGGACCCGAAGGGATTCAGCCAAGGGCGATGAGGGAGCTGGCGGAAGAGCTCACCAAGCCGCTCTCCCTCATTTGCCAACAATCCTGGCTCACTGGGGAGGTCCCAGATGATTGGAAGTTGGGGAATGACACGCTGATCCACAAAAAGGGCCAGAAGGAGGACCCGGGAAACTGCAGACCGGTCAGCCTGACCTCAGTGCCTGGCAAGGTTACAGAGCAGATCATCCTGAGTGTAATCACACAGCACCTACAGGATGGACAAGGGATCAGAGCCAGCCAGCAAAGGTTTAGAAAGGGCAGGTCACGTCTGACCAACCTGATCTCCTTTTACAATCAAGTGACCCGCTTGGTGGATAAGGGGAAGGCTGTAGATGTGTCTTCCTGGACTTCGGCAAGGCCTTGGACACCGTCTCCCATAGCATAAAAAAAGCTGCCGGTCCAGGGCTTGGACAGGTGCACTTTTTGCTGGGTTAAGAACTGCCGGCTGGCTGGGCCCAAAGAGTGAGAGTGAACAGGGCTGCATCCAGTTGGTGGCTGGTCACTAGTGGTGTCCCCTAGGGATCAGTGTTGGGCCCAGTTCTGTTTCATATCTTTCTTGATGTTTTAGATGAGGGAATTGAGTCCACCATTTCCAAATTTGCAGAGGATACCAAGCTTGGGGGGAAGTGTGGATCAGCTGGAAGGCAGGAAGGCTCTGCAGAGGGACCTTGACAGACTGGAAAGTTTGGCTGATTCCAGCGGGATGAGGTTCAACAAGGCCAAGTGCCCAGTCATGCACTTTGACCAGAACAACCCCCTGCAGCAGGGGACACAGTGGCTGGAGAGCAGCCAGGCAGAAAGGGACCTGGGAGTTTGGATGGACGGGAAGCTGAACATGAGCCAGCAGCGTGCCCAGGTGGTCAAGAAGGCCAGTGACATCCTTGCCTGGATCAGGGACAGTGTGGCCAACAGGTGCAAGGAAGTGATTACTTCCCCTGGACTCAGCACTAATGAGGCCACACCACGAGTTCTGTGTCCAGTTCAGGCCCCTCAGAAAGGGTGTCAGGGTGCTGGAGCAGGTCCAGAGAAGATCAAGCAGGCTGGTGAAGGGACTGGAGCACAGGTCCTATGAGGAGAGGCTGAGGGAGCTGGGGTTGTTTAGTCTGGAGGAGGCACAGAGGAGACCTCCTCAAAATCTACAACTACCTGCTAGGAGGTTGTAGCCGGGTGGGGGTTGGTCTCCTCTCCCAGGCAGCTATCAACAAGACAAGAGGGCATGGTCTTAAGCTCTGCCAGATCAGGTTGAGGCTAGATATTAGGAAGAAATTCTCTGAGGAGAGGGTAATCAATCATTTCAATGGGCAGGTCAGGAAAGCGGGGAATCCTCTGTACCAGTAGGATTTTTAGATAAGACTGGATATGGCACTTAGTGCCAGGCTCTAGTAAGCAGAGTGGTAGGGGATCAAGACATCGGCTTGATGATCTCAGAGGTTTTTTCCAATCCAGCTGATGCTCTGATTCTGTGATTGATTGTGTGGCCGACCTTTTGTTCTTTCTTTCGAGGTCGGATTCAAGTGGTCGATTGGGCTGTCAG
>NW_020961584.1:0-1508 GCF_003031625.1 Empidonax traillii | reverse complement strand
GGCTCCCTGCAGCTCTCCTGTATCCCAGGGCCGGAGGCTTGTGCAGGGCTTGCAGCCAACAGGGGAAAGAAAGAGCTTTCCATTTCCCTCTAAAACCTCACGTGCAAGAGCTGAACAGCAGCACAACCTCTGTTCCGCTGAGGTCCTCCCTCAGCCAACCCAGGCAGCGCTCCAGCACAGCCAGTGCCCTGGGAGAATTGCCCAGCCCGGCCTGTTCTCTCTGACAGTGCTCCTGAGCTGGGAAAATGGGGCTGGCAGGTCCAGGCTGGGGTTTGCTTGGGCTTTGCTGAGCTGGGCAAGGGCTGGGAGCTGGGAGCACTGGGGCTGCTCTCCAGCTCCTGCTTTCACCGTGTTCTCCTTCTTTTCCTTTCCCACTCCACTGGAAACCCCCACGGAACAGGACAGGATTATTTGATCATTTCTGTGTCCTTTCGTTCTTCTACCAATACACATACATCCTTTAATAAAGGGCTGTTATTTTTGCTTTCTCCATACTTTTTACTTGGAGCCTCTTAATTTTGAATTTACAATTGCTTAAAGGGAGGAGTTTGGTCTTCCTCATAATTTCTCCGCATTAGGAAAACACTTGTGTTTCATTAAACTGAGAGAGATACAAATTCATGCTTTGTTTACAGTCCAGAGAGATCTTTCAGGCTCTTTCCATTTGCCTCTGCCCCTCTCCGAGAACTTGTGTGGACACCTTCCCTGCCTGCACCAGGTGATTTCACAAAACTGGGAGGGAGGGTATTTCATGGAGAAGGACTTGGAGGTGTTTTGAGGCCTCTCGAAGCAAATGTTTCCTTCTGGAGAGCTAAAGCCAGGACGGGGGAAGGAGGAGCAGAAACGCAGCTCCTCCAGCAATGGCAGTGCTTCCAGGAATTCCCAGCACATGTCCACAAATCCTCCCGGAGGGGTGAGGCAGACATGAAGGTTCAACGTGAATACCCTGTTTGGCATAACTTAGGTGATGGCTGCATCTCCTCTCCCTTCCCCAGAAGCTGGAGATGCTGCTGTCTGGGAGCACGAGGTGCCTGTGTGGGGGGTTCAGCACCGCTGGTTTGGTGCAAGTCCAAGAAGCGTTTGGACGATACTCCAGGGCACGTGGTGTGACTCTGGGGGATGGTTCACTGAAGGCTCAGGAGTTGCACTCGATGATCCCTGTGGGTCCCTTCCAACTTGGAATACTGGGTGTGCTTCTGTGAAGTTCCACAGGGCTGTGTGTGAGCAGAGAGCAGGGACTGAGCAAAACAGAACAGGGCAATGGCAGCACAGCCTTTGAGCACTGCCACAGGTGGACTGAGCTCAAAGTGGAGCTCGGGGTGGGGTTGGTCCCACTCAGATTAAGGGGCAGAGACACGGGGACAGCAGGGAGTGCAGGGCAGGGAAAACATCAGAAGGAACTGATGGGCATGGGGATGTCTCCAGGCTGGGCTCTCCCGGTGCTCAGTGGCCCCATCTCTCCAGGACGAGGGTGATGATGGGGGCTCATATAGAGTGTTAGGAGCTGG
>NW_020961583.1:3964-6121 GCF_003031625.1 Empidonax traillii | reverse complement strand
CCTGTGATGTCAGCAATGTCCCCGATCAAGTCACTGGTGTCTCTGTAATGTCAGCCCTGTCCCTGCCTGTGATGTCACTGATGTCTCTGTGACATCAGGGTTGTCCCTTTGTTTTCAACACTCCTCTGTGATGTCTCTGGTCCCCATTGATGTCATCGACATCCCTGTGATGGCACCTCTGTCCCCTGTGATGTCACCACTGTCCCCTGTGATGTCACCAGTGTCTTAGATGTTGTCACTGTTGTCTCTGTGATGTCACCCACATTGCTGTTATCTCAGTGATGTCCCCTGAAACATCAGGGTTGTTCCTTTGTTTTCAACAGTCCCCTGTGATGTCTCTGGTCCACAATGACATCACTGATTTCCCTGTGATGTCACCAATGTCTTCTGTTATGTCACCATTGTACCCGATGATGTCACTGGTGTCTCTGCAATGTTTCCCCAGTCCCCTGCGACTTCACTGATGTTCCTGTGATATCAAGGCTGTCCCTTTGTTGTCACAAGTACTCGGTGATGCCACTGGTCCCCAATGATGTCACTACTGTACTTGTGATGTCACCGCTGTCCCCTGTGATGTCACCATTATCCCCAATGATGTCACTGATGTCCATGTGACATCACAGCTGTCTCTTTGTTTTCACTAATCCCCTGTCATGACACTCTTCCCCAATGATGTCACCAATGTCCCTTTCATTAGGGTTCGGGTTAGGCTTTGGTTTTAGGGTTAGGGTTAGGGTTTAGGGGTTAGGATTACGATTAGGGGTAAGGGTTAGGTTAGGGTTAGGTTTTCGGTAACGCTTTGGTTAGAGTAAGGGATAGGGTTACAGTTAGGGTTTAGGGTTTAGCATTAAGTTCAGGTTTAGATTTTTTTTAAGTTTAAGTCTACGGTTTGGTACGGATGAAGGTACCTCCCAGTCCAAAGGTGCACACACAGAAAGCTCTTGCTCTTTGTGCAGTGCCCAGAGTGGCACAGGAACCGCGCTTGAGAGGCAGAGGCTCAGGGCTTTCTTTCCCGGGTGCAATGCCAGTCATTCCCTTGTAGGGACACTGGGCTGAAACTGCCGTTTGACAGCCAAAATTCCATATGGACGGAGAAAACTCCCTGACCAAAGGTGCTCGCACAGAAAGCTCTTCCTCTTTATCCAGTGCCGAGAGAGGCGCCCAAACTGCACTGGGTAGATGGTGAGTCAGGGTTAGGGTAAGGATTAGGGTTAGGGTTAGGGTTAGGGGTAGGGGTAGGGTTAGGGGTAGGGGTAGGGTTGGGGTTAGGGTTAGAATCATCTTAGGGTTTGAGTTATTGTGTAGGTAATGTTTAGGTTAGAGTAAGGGATATGGTTACAGTTATGGGTTTGGGTTTAGACTTAGGGTTAGGATTAGTTTCAGATTAGGGTTAAAGTTAAGGTTATTGTTTAGATAATATTTGGGTTAGAGTAAGGGATACAGTTATGATTTTGGTAAGGGTTTAGGTTTAGGTTTTGAGGTTTTTTTTAATGTTAGATCTAGGGTTCAGTACTGTCTAAGATATTTTCCTGTCCAAAGGTGCCCGCAGAGAAGGCTCTTGCTCTTTGTGTAGTGCCGAGAGTGGTGCACAAACTGCACTAGATAGATGCTGAGACAAGGTTAGGGTTAGTGTTCTGGGCTATGATTAGTTAGGGTTAGGGTTACTGTTAGGATTAGGTTAGGGTTAGGGTTTAGGCAACATTTGGATTACGAGATAGTTTTAGGGGTTAGGGTTTACCATTAGGTTTAGGTTTAGCGGTTTTTTTGAGTTTAGGCCTAGGGTTCAGTACAGATGAAGACACCTCCCAGACAAAGGTGCTCGCACACAAAGCTCTTGCTCTTTGTGCAGTGCCGAGAGTGGTGCAGCAACTGCACTGGAGAGACGCAGACTCAGGGCTTTCTTTCCTGGGTGGAAGGGCAGTCGTTCTCTTGTAGGAGTGCTGGGCTGAAATGACCGTCCCACAGTGAGACACATTTGCTTGTTCTAAGGAAAAAAGGAACTGAGCACTGAATATTTTCCTACCTCTCCTTCCCCACTTTTGTGGGAGGGATGTTGAATGGGCAGGTTGACCTTGCCTTGGGTGACTGAGCAACACAAAAGAACTGGTCAGGGATTCACATTCCAGACTGATGGCCCTCAAAGTCTGTGGGGAGGGA
>NW_020961583.1:0-1381 GCF_003031625.1 Empidonax traillii | reverse complement strand
AAGGACTGTTCTCCCGTGGGGAGGAACCTCCCCAGGGAACAGGGGTGGACTCAAAAGCCATTATCCCCTGTGACCCTGTGGGGAAGATCCATGGTAGCCAAGTGTCCCCTTCCAAGCCCATGGAAGAGAAAACCTTCAGGGCCTGGGTAACCCCCAGCCTCCAGTCTTAGCCCAGGAGGGCAGTAGGCCTGTGGAAGCCAACACAGACCAAGAGAGAAAGAGTTCCAGCTGCGAAGAGAGTACTGCAGAGTTATTGAAGAGATCTGGAGCTCCAAGAATAGAGAAAGAGACTGCTTCTCCTCCTTGGACTGATAAAAAGGGAGGAGAAGTATTTCTGTAAATACACAGTATTTTTTATTTAAGTAGAATTGTTATATAGTTCCTTAGTAGTTTTGTTTTGCTAGTAATAAATGTTCATACTATTTTCCCCAAATCCAGTCTCTTTCGTCTGCATAAACCTTCTCTCAACTAATAGTAATTGTGTGGGGGGTGTGAAAGCAAATTAACCCAGAGGAAAACCACGACACAGAGTCCCAGTGGCCCCTTGATTCCCTGAGGTTTGGAAATGTCACAATGACCCCTTGATTCCACCAGGTTCCACCCTGTCCCAAAATTGCATGAGCCCTTGCAGTGTCACACTGGACCCTGCTTCTCCAGGGGAAGACACACAGACACCAACTCTAAGGAACAAGGGTGTAATTTCTCCACCCAAAGCCTGGCCAGGGCCTAAGGGGCAAACCAAGGGACTCAACGTGCACCACCTGCTGCCAAACAATCGACTGCCATGGCCTTGACCGGGATCTAAACATGGAAAGATAAATACATTCATATTTCACACATTTCACAATCATGCATATTTTAATAATGAACAAATATAAATATTTCCCTCTAATGAGTGGATACAAATATATCTTACACAGATACAGCCCTATCCCACTACAGATTTCACTGATGCTCATACACAGTTTTAGCTCATGAGCGGATCCACAGAGAAATAGAACGTTAAGCTGGAAGGTTCATCCAGAGCCAACTTTGGCTCAGGGGATGTTGTTCAGGCCTCAGTACTTCAACTGCAGAGCCCTGTGGAACCAAGAGGCCACTGTGACCCTGTGGGGCCTCGTGGAGCCAAAGGCTCTCTGTGATCCTGTGGAACTTCATGGAGATAAAGGAACCCCAGGACACTGTGGAACCTCATGGAATCAAAGGGGCCACTGTGACATTGCAGGGCTTCTTGGAATCAAGGGGCTGTTGTGACACTGTGGAACCTCATGGAAACCAAAGGAACCCTGGGGAACTGTGGAACCTCATGGAACCAAAGGAACCCACGGAAACTGTGGAACCTCACAGGGTCATCAGGGCAACTGGGATGCTGTGGAACCTC
>NW_020961582.1:3188-6125 GCF_003031625.1 Empidonax traillii | reverse complement strand
CTGGAGGGATGGATGGAGGTAGGAGTGGATGGGATGAGGGGAGAGAGGGATGGAGGGAATATGGGGGGTGGAGAGATGGAGGGAGGTGTGGATGGGGTATGGAGGGATGGAGGGATGGAGGGGATGGGGGATATGAAGGGTTGGAGGGATGGAGTGGCTGGGGACAGGAGGGGACAGCCAATGATGGGGACAGCTGGGATGGGGTAAACTGGGATGGGGACTGTGGGAACAGCAGGGACAGACTGGGATGGGGACAGACTGGGAGCTGAGCTGGGAGCTGAGCTGGGCACATGGGGCCAGGCTGGGAGCTGAGCTGGGCACACGGGGCCAGGCTGGGAGCTGAGCTGGGGACAGGGGGCGAGGCTGCAGTTGGGGTGTCCCAGACTGGGCACGCGTGGCCAGTGGTGGCTCTCCAGGCCCACCCACGTCCATGTCCGTGTCCCCTCCTCGTGTCCCCTCCCTGTGTCCCCGTGCCCTGAGCAGGCGAGGACAAGGACTACACCATCTGGCTGGCCCACTCCAGTGACCCCAGTGCCCCCAGTGACGGCTGTGTGCTGGGCTACAAGGAGCAGTTCCGGCGCCTGCGCAAGGCCTCGCTGTGCCGCAACGGCCGCGCCTTCACCGCCAGCCCCCAGCGCTCCGTCTGCCCCTGCACCCTGCAGGACTTCCTGTGGTATGGAGACATCCCAAACCATCCCAACACAGCCCAAAACCATCCCAGCACAGCCCCAGCCCACCCCATCCCACCCCAGCACAGCCCCCAGTGCTCTGTGTGCCCCTGCACCCTGCAGGACTTCCTGTGGTATGGAGACTGAACATCCCATCCCATCCCATCCCATCCCATCCCATCCCATCCCATCCCAGTCCTAGTTCCCATGCCTATTCCCATCCCACACCTCCATCCCACGAGATCTCACCTGTTCCCACCTCACTGGGATTTCAGGTACTACCACCATGAGAACCAATCCCCATTCCATCCCACCCCATGGGATACCATCCCATTCCCTAACCCATCCCATCCCCATCCCTTGGGATCCCACCCCATCCCGTGGGATCCCACCTCCTATTCCCTGTTCCCAGTGATTTCGGGTACTACTGCCTGGAGAATCCATCCCCATTCCCATTCCCGTGAGATCCCACATCCATTCCCATCGGATCCCATCCCATCCTCATTCCCATCCCCTCCCCATTTCCATGGGATCCCACCTCCTATTCCCTGTTCCCAGTGATTTTGGGTACTACCACCCAGAGAACCAATCCCCGTTCCCATGGGATACCATTCCATCCCTGTTCCCAGTGATTTTGGGTATGAACTCTTGGAGACCCAATCCCCATTTCCATGGGATCTCATTCCCATTCCCATGGGATGCCATCCCATCCCTGTTCCCAGTGATTTTGGGTACTACTGCCTGGAGAATCCATCCCCATTCCAATGGGATGCCATCCCCATTCCCATGGGATCCTGTCCCATCCCTGTTCCCAGTGATTTTGGGTACTACTGCCTGGAGAATCCATCCCCTTTCCCATTCCCGTGAGATCCCACATCCATTCCCATCGGATCCCATCCCATCCTCATTCCCATCCCCTCCCCATTTCCATGGGATCCCACCTCCTATTCCCTGTTCCCAGTGATTTTGGGTATGAACTCTTGGAGACCCAATCCCCATTTCCATGGGATCTCATTCCCATTCCCATGGGATGCCATCCCATCCCTGTTCCCACTGATTTCGGGTACTAAACCAATTCCCATGCCCATTCCCATGGGATCCCATCCCTTTTCCCAGTGATTTCGGGTACTGCTGCCTGGAGAACCAATCCCCATTCTTATGGGATGCCATGCCCATTCCCATGGGATCCCATCCCTGTTCCCAGTGATTTTGAGTACTACTGCCTGGAGAACCAGTTCCCATTCCTATGGGATGCCATCCCCATTCCCATGGGATCCTGTCCCATCCCTGTTCCCAATGATTTTGGGTACTACTGCCTGGAGAACCAATTCCCATTCTGGTCCCATCCCCATTCCCATCCCATCGGATCCCATCCTATCCTCATTCTCCAACCCATCCCATCCCCATTCCCATTCCATCCCCATTCCCATCCCATCTCATCCCATGGAATCCCCCCCTCCCATTCCCTGTTCCCAGTGATTTTGGGTACTACCACCCAGAGAACCAACCCCCGTTCCCACCCCCATTCCCATGGGGGATCCCCTTCCCATTCCCCCACGGGAATGCCATCCCTGTTTCCCAGCGATTTCGGGTACTACCGCCCGGAGAACCAATCCGTGTGCGTGGAGCAGCCGGAGCTGAAGGGACACGACCTGGAATTCTGCCTGTACGGCCGCCGGGAGCTGCTCCGGACCAGCGGGTATTCCTGGCAATTCCCAGCCCCCTTTTGGGATCCCCTCTCCTTCCTTTGGGGTCGCTCGCCCACCCACCCACCCCGGCTGTCCCTTCCCCGCTCTCCCCAGGTACCGGAAAATCCCGGGGGATCAATGTTCCGGAGGGGAGAGCCCGAGCCGGGAGGAGAAGGACATGAAGAAGAAATGCACCAGCGACCTCCTCAACCCCGGCCCGCTGGTGGGTGACCCTGGGAGGGGACAGGGACAGCTCGGGGTGTTCCTGGAGAGGCGGGAATTCTGGGATCGGGGCGGGATAACCCTCCCTGACCCCGCCCCGGAGGGGCGGGGTCATGGAGGGTTATCCCGCCTCGATCCCAGCGATTTGGTCGGCTTGAGGAGGGAGGGGGTTGGGGGTGTTTGAAGGTGTTCAGGGGGGTGTTTTGGGGTGTTCCTGCCCCCCCCCAGCTCGGTGTTATCCCGGTTTTCCAGCAGGGATCCTCAGGCAGCTCCGTGCCCGTGGCACTGGCCGTGGTGGCCGCGCTCGTGGTCACGGCGGTGGCCGGGGCTGTGCTGGTCAAGAGATACGTCTGTGGGGG
>NW_020961582.1:0-1720 GCF_003031625.1 Empidonax traillii | reverse complement strand
TCCTGGTCCATCGCTACTCGGTGCTCCAACAACACGCCGAGGCCTCGGGCGCCGACGGCATCGAGGGGCTGGAGCCCCCCCCTGCCCCCACCAAGGGGGGCTTCCACGATGACTCCGACGAGGTGAGGGATGGGGGAGACCCCCTGAACCCTCCCTGAACCCCCCCTGAACCCCCAAACCCCCCGTTTTTGGGGTGTCCCCCCGGGTGACGCTCCAGTCTCTCCGCAGGATCTCCTGGAGTAGCCGAGAGTTCCCACGCTGGACCCCCCCCTCTGCTGAGAGGGACCCCCAGGCAGGGAGGGACCCCCCAAAACCAGGCAGGGAACCCCCCCAAAACCAGCAGGGGAGCCCCCCGAGCCGGCAGGACCCCCTGAAAAAAACAGGGACCCCCTGAACGAATGGGGAACCCCCCAAATAAATGGGGGATCCCCCAAGAAATAGGGACCCCCTAAATAAACGGGGACCCCCCAAAAACAAACAGGGACTCCCCCCCAAATAATTGGGGACCCCCCAAAAAACAGGGAAGCCCCTCAAAAAAATGGGGACACCCCCCAAAAAATGGGGAAGCTCCCAAATAAACGGGGACCCTCCAAACAAACAGGGACTCCCCATATAAATGGGGTCCCCTCCCCAAATAAAGGGGGATCCCAAAGAAATGGAGAACCTCCCAAAAAATGGGGACCCCCCGAAAACAAACAGGGACCCCCAAATTAATGGGGACCCCTCAAATAAACAGGGACCCCCCCCACTTTTTTGGGGTGGTCTATTTTGGGGGGAGGGGGTGGGGACAACCTGCTTTGGGGGGGGTCTTGGGGGAGGAGGGCTCGGGGTGACCCCCCCCAGCAACCTGTTCCTTTCCCAAAGCCCCCCAGTTCGGGGGGTCCCCCCAATTTGGGGGGGGGGTCTCTGTGCCCCCCCCGGCCGAGGGACTCGCAGCAATAAGGAGGTGGAAGCTTGAAGCAATTTGGGGGGGCCGGGGGGGGCCCCCTCGGGGCAGGAAATGGGGGGAGGGAAGAGGAGCAGCCCCCCCCCCCTCCCCCCCAGTTTGGGGTGCCCCCCCCCAGCACTGGTTCAGTCTCCTTACACTGGAAAGCCCCTTTTTTGGGGGGGGGGGGGGTTACCCCAAAATACCCTCCCCTTCAGCTGGGGGGGGGGGCTTTATGACCCCCCTTTTTGGGGTCTCTGTGCCCCCTCCCAGTGGGTTTTGGGGTCGTTATGACCCCCCAATTGGGGTGCAGAGGTTTAATGACCCTCCCCTTAATTTGGGGTCTCTGTGCCCCCCCAGCAGCGACAGTGGGGTGGGGGCTCAACAAGACTTGGGGGGAGGGGAGGGGGAGCTGCAGCCCCCCCCTGTTTCCTCCCCCAGCCCCTCCCCCCCTCGCTATCGCGATATGGCCCCGCTATCACGACAAAGCCCCCCCCCCAAATCGGGGGGGCCACGGCTGAGCCCCCCCAATTTGCATGTGCTTCCCAGGGGGGTGGGACCCCCAAAGGAAAAGCCATAGCCCAGGACCCCCCCCGGCGGGTTTTGGGGGGCGGGGGGGGCGGGGCCGGGGGGGAGGGGTCCTGTAAATAAAGCCCCGCCCCCCCCCGCGCCCCCCCCGCCCCTCCCCCCGCGGTTTGTGTATATTTGGGATTTTTGGGGTTCGTAGAAATAAAAGGAAAACGGAACCGGAGAGGATTGAGGGGGGGGGGCAAAGGGGGGGTCACACAGTGAGGG
>NW_020961581.1:4304-6125 GCF_003031625.1 Empidonax traillii | reverse complement strand
GGCCAGAGCCATCCCAGAGGTTCCTGGGGCATTGGCAAAGGCAGACATGGAACCAGTCTGCAAACAGGGCAGCAAGGAGGCTTGGCAGAGTTCCAGACTGCTCAGGCTCAGCAGGGAAGGGCACATGGCAAGTCCTCCTGCAGCCACTGCCAGGCATGGGAAGGACAAGGCAGGGATTGCAGAACCCCTGTGGGAGGGAAAAGAAGGGGATGTTGTGTGCCCAGACTTCATCAGGGCCTTTGACATGGTCTCCTGTGGTCTCCTTATGGCCAGATTGGTGAGAGCTGGAGTGAAAATGTGGAAGGTGTGGTGGGTGGGAAGTTGGCTGAATGAACAGTGTCAAAAAAAATCCATGGTACAAAGTCCTCTTGGCAGCAACTTCCTGAGGAAATGCCTCAGTGACCAGCCCTTGAACACCACTTTAGAACATCTTTATTATGTCTCTGTACATTGGAACATAAAGGTGTTTACAGGTCCTTTATGGATGATGCCAAATTTCAGGGAGCCCTTGAGCAACCTGTCCTGGATTAAAGACACATCTTGGGGAGGGAACTCCAACAAAATGAACTCACTCTCCTTTTATTCCCCACCAATACATGCAGACAAAATACAAGGAGATATCAGTGAAAAAAATACCAGTTCACTGACAAGAAATACAGCAGCAAAACAGGCAATACCAACAGAACAGTTCAAAGCAACAGCAGAGACAGAAATTGCCTCCTCTCTCTCTCCCTACCCCAACTCTCTTTGGTAAACAGATCAAAACAGGGATCAACACGTGCCTCCCTTCCCCCTTTTCCTCCTGAATGAACAAAGAACAAAAAAACCAAACCCCTGGGAAAGAGGGGACAAAGCAAACTGTGGGAAACTCTCTGGTCTGAGCTCATTGTGCTGCCCAAGAACACGCTGACTCCAGAGGGGTCCAAGCAGGGCAGAGCCGGCGACTCTGGTCCGTGCGGTGGGAGGGGGGGAGGCAGCGGCTCTGCTTGATTCCATGGAGTGCTGGGCAGGCACAATGGCACCTTGGTTCCAGGAGATTGGACAGTGTCCCTGCATTCCTTTGGTTCCAGGAGGCCCAGCAGTGTCACACTGCCACTTGATTCCCTGACCTTACAAAGAATCAGAGCAGCCCCTTGATTGAAGGCCAACTGCACATGGGGCTGCCTTAGGGGCAGTGTGGGCACCCAGACAGGGGAGTTGTCACCTCCCTGGACTCAGCCCTGGTGCCACCACATCTGGATTGCTCTGTGTGGGTGTGGGGCTCCCATTTTGAAGGAATAAGGAAGAACTGGAGAGGATCTAGAGGTGATCTGACAGGATGGAGCTTTTCTCCATATTGTAAATAGAATGAAATCTCCACAAAGTGCAGCATGGAAGTTTCAGACTGAAGGAGAGGAAGAAGAAATGACACTAAACATGGACCCTTGTAGTGCAAGAAGTCAGCAAGAGAGTATCAGGATCATCGCACGGCTTTGTGTTCCAGGGAATAGCCAGAACTGGGGGACAGCAGAGCTTTCAGGGAGGGCCCAGAAATGCTGCTGGCAGGGGGGTGGCAAAGCAGGAGGGGTGTGTGCAGCCTGCAAGGCCAGAGGAGCAGCAGGGCCAGGGGAGCACAGCCTGCAGCACAGATGACCAAGGGCTCTGGCAGGGCTGCAAGGCCCAAAGGCACCCAGGCCTTTGTGCCCTTGGCTCTGGCAGCTGCCTCTGCCCCTCAGGCCACCACAAGACACTTTCCTTTGTCTGCCTGCACTCCTGGCCTGCAAGGATCTGCTCTCAGGAGTCCCTGGGGAGGCTTTGTCAGTGCCTGCCCTCAGTGGGGCC
>NW_020961581.1:0-1341 GCF_003031625.1 Empidonax traillii | reverse complement strand
GAAATGCTGCCTTGCTCTTCTGCAGGCACATCCCTTTGCCCAGGGCAGTGTGTCCAGGCTGCCTTGGCCACTTGCAGATCCCAGCCTGGGATCCCTGCAGGGCCTAATATGAACCTCACCCAAGGCAACTTAAGGCCATTTCTTTTTCCTTTCACTACAAGCTTGGTAGAAGAGACCAACCCCCACCTCGCTGAAATCTTGTTTTGGATTCTTGTAGAACTCTCGTGGGTTCGTGTTTACAGTGCCTTCCATCAACGCAGCAGAACCATCTCAGTGCTATCACTGGACAGTCCTCCCACAAGGAAGGAGGAACAGCCCCTCCATTTGCCAAAGAGTTGTTGCAGACGTGTTATCACCAACCCATCGACAGTGTCCTGATACCATCGTATCTCACTCTAGGGACGATCTCTTGCTGGCAGCACAATCCGAGGGACAACTCCTGCAAGTGCATTTGTCTGTGAAAACTGCACTATTGACACATGGTCTGAAATTGCACCGAGGAAAGGACAAGTGACAGTTCCATGGAAATACCTTGGATTTCAATTTAAGAACACCACTATTCAGCCCCAGACTGTTACTTTACCCACTGACATCCACACCTTAAATGATTTGCAATCCCTACTGGGCTTATTCAGTTGGGTTAGGCCTCTGTTAGGTGTAACAACAGACACCCTGAAACCGCTCTTTCAGCTCCTTGAAGGGGAGGCAGACTTAACCTGCCCTCGACGCTTAACACTGGCAACCCTGGCAGTATTAAAGGAAATAAATCAAAGACTGAGTTCCTGTCAAAGAAAAGCGTGGGATTTACCTCTTTTTAAAGTAATTTTTAAAGGTGTCAAACAGCCTTCTGCTGTAATAGGACAATTAGAATTAAAAGGCGAAGACTTTCTGTTATGGGAATGGGTTTTTTTAAGCTTCCAGATTTCCAAATCCGTTACTACATATCCTGAGGTCCTCTCCAAAGTCTGCCACAAAAGCAGATTGCAGCTTTGGAAACTCCTGGGGAAGGATCCAGACGTTATCTATGTTCCTCTGTCTACTGTTCAACTAACTGAATTGCAGATTCATAGCTCTGATTTTCAGTTAGCCGTTGCTGATTACAGGGATCAATTTTCAGTTCACCTTCCACCTATTCCTTTTTCGCAGCTGCTGGCCCTTACTCAGCCAGAGCTAACACACAACTATTCTCCTGTTCCACTAACAAGTGCTAGAACTGTGCTCACAGATGGTTCTGGCAGAACGTCTAACGCAGCAGTCACCTGGCTCAGAGCAGGAAAATGGGTATATGACACGCACAAGGTAAGAGGTTCCTCTCAGATAGCAGAGCTCTCTGCAGTCATA
>NW_020961580.1:0-6125 GCF_003031625.1 Empidonax traillii | reverse complement strand
CCCCAGTGATATGGAGGTTGGAACATTCCACCCAATTAAACATTTTATCGTAATAATATTTCATAATCTTTAGGATTATTAAATCCTCTCCATAAGCATTTTAATGAATCTTGAATACTGGAAACATCACATTACTAGAAGGGAAGAAATAAAACTGCACATGCAGCAACATTTGTTTAAATTTAATTGTGTGCACTGGAACCTGGGGTTATCCCTCCTCAGGTGCATGGCCCTACACTTGCCTTTGTTGAACTTCATCAGCTTTGTCCCTGCCCAACTCTCCAGGTTATTTTTCTGCTTGTCATGAAATTGCTTTTCTTTCTTTCACAGAGATTAAATTACTGCTAAATATCTGCAAATGACAGTATAAACACTTTCAAAACAAATATGAAATTCCTAATCAATTAATGGCATAAGCCAGAATTCAATATTGAAAATCCGAAGTGTGAATATTACACAACTTAAATTTACTTTAAGCTTCTGACAAACAATATGATTAAGAAAACTTTGTCTTACTGGCCAGTGGTGTCCAAAGACAAAGATCTGGCTGCGTGCAATGTCCACACGATTCCAGGCCAAAGCCAAGCTGAGCTGGTCTGGAGCAGATGCATTGGTACCTACAGGGAAACACAACAGATATTTGGTATTTCATACATGATGGAACAAGATTAGACAACCTTCTGTAATTGGCTTCTCCAGGAACTGGAAAACAGCCAGCCTGACTCTGTATCATACTACCATTACAATAATTCTAACACAAAGTAGTGGATTCATCAAATTGATTTTACCATCTTCCATGTAACCCCATAATCCTAATTTCCAAAGGATTAAACAGATTATCTCCCTTTTTTCAAAAAGGTCCCCCACTGACTTTGACACTGAAGACAGATATTTAACTCTTCTGACAGACCCCTCTCAAGTCCTCTAGTCGATGTTGTAAATTAGAGTGCAACAATTCCTCTATTTCTTTGCTTTGGGGACTCCAGGGATCCCATACTGAGCATGTGTCAGTGACTACATACCTGCAAATGTAAAAACTCCAAATAAATACAGAACTGACCCTATTGCACTAAGGTTTATATATCACACTCTGAGACCTGGAAAAATCCAGACAGCCTTTTCTCTTCCCCCCTTTCCTTCTGCCTGTGTTAATGTATGCTCCAGCTGCAATAAAATGAGCATAAAATGTGCATCCTTGCCAAGTCCTGCAGGACCTACCTTTGAGGAGAGCAGTGAGGATGGACATCTCAATGTCCTGCTGGCCCTCGGAGCCCATGCGGAACACGGTGATCTAAAGGGCAGCACAGACCAACCAGCAATTACAGCACAGCAGAGACTGAACGTGCAGCAGGGAACAAAGCAATTTCATTTTCATGAAGGTGTTTAATAAAATTCTTTCAATGAAGTTATCCTGAAATATCCCTGCATTGCTAAACATGACAAAAGTGACGAAAATCTTCACAAAACCCACGAATTCTGAAAAATGGTGGCAAAACTGCCACGCAAAACTGACTGTTTTCTGACAGTTTCATTACTTTCCAGCAGTAATGGAAATGCCAGTTTGGAAATGGAAATGCTATTTACCTGAGGTAAGTATCACAGCATCCGTTTCATTGACAATAACACTCAAACTTTTTCTAGCTGCAGGATATGTTGCATATGACAATCAAAAAGGCAGAACCAAATAACAAAGAAAGGCAATTATTTCTAGTCATATTTGCTTAGTTCAGTCCACTACAATTCACTGATTTTAAAAATAGCAATTCGCTCAAGCTTAGCCACTGAACTACATGTTAAAAGATTGGTAATTCAAAAGCAGAATAACCCAATATTCCATCCTAATAAGTTAATACCACATGCAGAAAAAAACCCCAAATTCTTTACTTTCCAAAAACAATTCTCCACAGCAGCTTCTAGCATTACTACTGGGAATAGCAATTTTCTCAACAGTTAGAATAGACTTCACATGAATGCAAAGATACATGACATTAGAAGAGAGAAGAACTACAGGAAAACTTTTATTAATTAATAAGAAGGTAAACAAAACTATCAACAAACAAACTCTAAGTCTGCTTAGGTTGCACAACCAGTGTTTGAATTTTGCTGTGTAAACCAGGCCTGCTCTGATGTGCACTGAAAACTCAAAATATTTTGACTAAAGCAGTTGTGGGCTCTCTTTTCTCAGCCAATTCTTCCAGTCAGTTTATTGGTCATGCTTTTTACCAACTCCACTTCCAGTGAGGGTGTGTGAATGGAACTAACCTTGGCATCATATTGACAAAATTTATCTGAAGCACTTAGTCAAAGGAAAACACTCTGAGATTGATTTTGCCTGCAAAGTCCCAGTGCACTGTTTCCAGAGCCCAGCTTTTCTCTCCCTGAGCACCCTTTTCTCTGCAGCTGCGCTGGGGGAGCCAGGCAGGACCTGGGTGAGAGGTGCTGCACACAGAGCAGAGCTGGACAAACCAGGAGCAGGAGAGGGTGGGATATTCAGCAATCCTTAATGCTTCAGTTTCTTTGGAAAGGCCTGCAAAGGCCATTTTACAGCAAGGAAAGGCTGTTAAAGACCAACTGTGTCAGAAACCCCAGCTGTGTTCATGCACTCTGAATGCTTCCTGCCCCCAGGAACCCTTTCTTCAACCATATTCCCTTTCCTTTCTGCACAGGAGCAGCTGATCCTGGGATCAGTGCGTTTATCTCAGTGTCTTAGTCTGCCTTCCTCAAGTCTGTGAAAAAAGATTTCTATCAACTTACACAGGAGAAGGATCTGAATTTGGTTTGGAGGCTTTTCAGAATTCTTTCCTTGGCCTATGCTTATGAATGAAAGACTGTGAAATTAATGGAGCTATATGGGAAAAAAGAGTTGAAACTCTGACCCTGGGAAAATGGCCCTTGAAAGTACTCTGTAAACTTGGTCACAGAAGTGATCTTTGTGAACTCCCTTTAGGACACTTACAAGTTCCTTTTTTTTCATGCACTCCATAAGAATGATGAACAGCTGATGAGCTTGGTTCCTGTTGTAGTTAAAGGTTTTCTGGATGGTAACTAGAAGCTGGTCCCTAAGGGATTCATTTATTATCCTAAAAGAAAAATGAGACATAAAAGAAGACACTGTCAAAATGAATATATATTCAGAAGGCCTGCTGTTTGAGGAACAAATTTTCATCTGCTAGAGCAACGGCTTCATTTTGAAAAGAAATGAAAACATGCAGCATCCTTGCATGCAGTACAGGTAAGGAATTTACTGGAATCAGGAAATCCATACCCAAACTGGCTTTTATGCATCTCAGTACTTCAGCACTGATTTAAAACCTGACACAGAACTTGAACTATCCTTTCACCCTGGAATCAAATGCAGGTAGCTCTTACTCTTGTTGTATATTATGGATATAAGTGAGCACTATGACTTGCAGGACCCCTACCTTTGCTGCTAAATGTTGCAAGGCATTTGCAGATGAAAATCCCCAAGTATTTCGTGCTTCTGATATGTCACCTTGGGTATGCTGGTTATCCTCTTAGAGGATTGAAATTGCTGGTGTATCCAAAACCTCGTAATACCCCAGAAACAAACAAGCCGAAAAATGATTAAAGAAATTAGATTGAAGGCACTCTAGAAAGGTCAGAAATGTTTGATCTCTCGGAGCAATACGAACCAGAGCCCTTCAATCTTCATGCATTTCCTAATGAAACACATGTATTTCCAGATGATAGAAAAATATTGCCAGCAGGTGCCGAGAGATACAGCAGAATTCAAAGTTCATTGTGAGAAAATGATTGGACTGACAAAAAATTCTCATTGTAGATGCCTTACTAGATGAACACATTTATCTTATAATTATTGGAGAAGAAAATTGGAAGAAAAAGTCATGCAGTGAGCACATCTCAGACACACTGATGCTGATAAGCTCTCCCAATTACCCATGAGCTGATAGGAAGGACGAATGAGAAAGAAAATAAGAAAATCCAGAAAGTTTGATCTAAGCTAAGGAAGGCTTGGTTGGCAGAAAGGAAAAGAAAGTTGCTGAATCTTAAATACTTCCTGGTAGGATTAAATATGTACTGTGTCTAAACACCAAAAAAATCCAGTATCAGAGATGCTCTCCCAATTCAGCAAGTAACATCTGCACTCCTTTACTACACTGCTTGTCTCCCTGAAAGAGCAGCAAAAGAACAAAGGGAGTCCAACATTTTTACAGCTGGTCTGGCACTCTTGGAGAACGAAGCTCATTCCCACTATGCACTGGAATCAGGCAGTACAAATTTTGCAAATACCTGCTCTAATTAACCCCAACCCTGGCCTGAGGAAAAGAGTTATTCCACTTGTTCCTTGCTTCTGACACCCCAATCCAGCACCAAGCACAGCACAGCAAACACTGCTGGAGCCTGTAGGACAGTGCACTGCACTGAGAGCAAGCTCACTGCAAAGGACCATCAAATACCTCCCAATTTCTACTCATTAACTCCAGGGCTCAGATCAAACAGGCAGCAGAATGCCCTTCCCTGAAAGCCCTTCAGGTTGAGTTTTTATGGAACGTCAGTGAAAGCAAGGCATGTAGTCCTACAGTGCCCTCCTGAGCAAGACACAGCTCCAGCGAAGATCTCAAACCTTACCCTCCTTCCTCTGAGTACTTGTGTGCAAAGGACAGGATGTCAGAGGCTCGCCCGCTGCCGTCACAGATCACCACGGGCAGGGGGGGCTCCTCCCGCAGGCACTCCAACACGATGGAGATCACGTTGGGACCCCCTTCCACTATGAGCCCAACTACAGGAACACCTTGCCCCAGACCTGCAAAAAACAGAAGAACAAAAAACCACAAAAATAGAAGTGTCATTGCAACTTAGTTAAGAGGTCGAGACATGAGGAGTGGATGAGATTCCTGGGTTAGAGCATCACTTCAAACCAGAGCCATAAGGAAAAATGATGGTCATTTCATGGCCAATATGAGGAAAAACATCCATATGCTGTTTCATGGCCACAAAAGGAAAAGAGCAAGATGCTTCTCTTCCCTTGCTTTTGCATCAGCTCCATACTGATAAGTTATTCAGTCACTGTCGATGAATTGTTTGACACCTCTTTCAACAGACACCAGGTACAGACAAAGCAGCTATAATATGATGTTCTATTGCTTCATTAGCCAGTGACTTGGATGGCTCCCAGCTACTGTCTCTGATGCTTGAACTCTTCCTTGGTTACCTATGGGAAGTCGTCAGTAAGGTGACACATACCTAGGCTTACTCCTAAGATAGGAAACACGAAACGAGTGTTTTTATCGTGAGGCTGAAATGGCTGGCGGTGGAAGAGACGACAGCTGAGCATCCCTTTGCTGTCCCTGCCTCACTGTGATCTCCAGGCATAGGATGACAAAGGGAAGCCCACAGGTCACATGGTCTCAGTAGCCTTGGTCACAAGAAACTGGGGGAAATGAAGGACAGAACATTACCTGAACGCTGACTAATCCCACTATCATAAGCGTTTGAATTCAGTTCTTAATCTGTAAAATGACCAGCACTTTATAAAGATGTTTTGGTTTTTTTTTTTTTTGCATGGCCAAGAACACATGAAAGGGTTGGCATTTTCAACCTGGATGCCTCTCTGAAGAACAGGAACACCATTCCCAGTAACAGCAGAAGCTTCCTGACATCCTCCTGTCAGGGTACCCCAGCTCTGACAAGGAGTCGTCACAGAGCATGGCCCGGCCTGTGTGTCCATGAAATCTTTAGTGATTCCTCCTGAGATTTCCAGAAGAGGTGCCTGTGCTTGAAGTGACTAAAAAGAAACAAAACAACTCCCTGTATGTTGTTACTAGCAGGGGTACTGCAGCCCTTCACAGAGCAGATCTCTGTGAGTATTCACAACTTTGCCCTTCTCGTGACAAAGATCATCAAACACCACCTAGATCTCTACCAACATCCCCAGCCCCACTGCTATTAAAAGAAATGACACACAGCCTCTTGCCCTAGGCCCTGAATTCCTTCTCTTCCAAGCCAGAGCTCCCCTCTACAGCCCTGCACTGTGGCAGCAGCAGTCCCTTTTACACCCCTGCACTGTGGCAGCAGCAGTCCCTTTTACACCCCTGCACTGTGGCAGCAGCAGTCCCTTTTACACCCCTGCACTGTGGCAGCAG
>NW_020961579.1:0-6126 GCF_003031625.1 Empidonax traillii | reverse complement strand
ATACGCTAACGTATAAGCGAAATGAGGAACGATCGAATTAAAAAAATATAAAATGATAAAATAATAAATAATATTTAAAACAAGGTACCGAGAATAGCTTTTAGGGAGGAAGGCGATCAGCGGAGGGGAGAGATAGCTGATATCAAAATGTTAACTGTCTAAGCTTGATGCAAGCAAGGTGTATTTTCACAAAGCTGGTAGAATTTCATGCACGTAGGTCATGCCACGAGGAAAGATGTCCAGATTGACTTCAAAAGAGCTCAGAAGTACTCTGGCATTTTTATGAGTTTACTCTTAAATTATTTGGAAGTTTAATAAGGGGCTCTTTATTAAGGTATGTCAGGGGAGGTTTAGGTTGGATATGAAGAAAAGGTTCTTCCCCCAGAGGGTGGTGGGGCATTGAACAGGCTCCCCAGGGCGGTGGTCACAGACCAAAGCCTCCAGAGCTCAAGGAATGTTTGGACAACACTCTCAGGGACAGGGTGGATTTCTGGGGTCTCCTGTGAAAGGCCAGGAGTTGGACTGATGATCCCTGTGGGTCTTTTCCAGCTCAGGTTTCTATTCTACGATTCTATAAATAAAATAATAAATACCCTGTTACAGAACTACAGAACACCTTCAGAGACACAAGCATGGGCAAACAACTCTCCTTCTTTTTTCTCTCACTCTTTTTCTCTGTGGTGGAGAGCAGGAGGATGCAGCAGCCTGAGATGCTCCTCAGAGCCACCCACAGGGGCTTCTCATCAACCCCTGTCCCCTTCCAAGCACTATGCATATATTATGTGTGCATGAATTTAGAATTGCCTTTGAATTCCCTGAGCATGTAGAAAACAAATCTCTGCAAAGCTGCACTTAGCAGGCAGAGTCCCACAGTGGCTTACAAAAGCAGGACAGCGCTGTCTGTATCAGGCATGCGAGGCAAAAAGGTTTCCAAGCTCTACAAGTTTCTGCAAACCCCCAAACGAAGGTGTTTACACCAGGGCAACATCATTTGCCATTTCTCTGCTTGTGCTGGGCTCCTGAGGGGCTGGCAGAGCCCACGCACACATCAACCCTGAGGTTCACCACCGAGATGTTCCTCACTGCCCTTGAAGAACTGTGGGGAGCAGCTCGGGCTGGGGAGGTTTTCCCCATCACATCACCCCTTCACCATGGGAAAAGTTCATCAAACTCTTCTGGAAGAGTAATCTTGGGACCTTTTATTTCTCCCTGCCTTTCAATGAAACCAACCTCTCTGGTGTCTGCTGGGCAACGTCTTTCCAGAGACAAGGAGTACCACTCTGTTTTATGTGCACAAACTGGACCATCTGTTATCAAACTGCATTAAAAACACCCAGGGAAAGAGGGCCAGTGGATTTTTGCAGTCAGCACTGGACATCGTGTACAGGTCGGACGCTCTCCAGCCACACTTGGATCCTCATGCCTCCAGCTCTGCCAAACCACAAACTGTTCCTCACCAAAGACCTTAATTATGTTGAAGTGGAGAAAAAAAATTCCTCCTTTCAGCATTAACCATTAGTGCATTACTTAGAATAACATAGAATATCATAGAATCATTAGGGTTGGAAAAGGCTTCTAAGACCATCAAGTCCAACCAACTTTCATGTCTCAATTCCCACGGTGTCTGTCGTTACAACCTAGAACCCCTTTGATGCAGAAAGGGCTGCTATCACTTGAGGTTGTTTGCTCCAAGAGGAAGAGGAAGCCTGCAGGATAGGAAGGAGTTCAGCTCGTTCCTCCCAAATCCTCATGCTTAGCATGGCGAACGCTTCACTTTGCACATTCGTTCCGTAAAGGGAATCCATGAATTCTCCAGTACCTCGTGCCACAATGTCTACATCCCAAGAAATGATTCAACCTAAATTCTCCTTGTCCATCCTCCTCCTGGGGTGACAACAATGGACTTTTGACTACTTCCTGGTGGAGCCTCTCCAGAAATGCTCACACTCACCACCTCAAATCCAGGGGAGTTCACTGAAACCCAGGTGCAACCTCTGCCAAACCCCACAGGATTTAAGTTCATCTTATGGCTCTAAGCTAAGAGGGGAAGCAACACAAGAAGCAGCTGAGGCCACTTGGCTTGTTCAGCATGCAGAAGAGGAGACTGAGGTCAGACCTTATCAAGGTCTGCAGCTCCCTCATGAGCGGTGGAGGGTGAGACACTGATCTCTCTGGTGAATAGATCTGAGGGAACAGCATGGAGTTGTGTCAGGGAATGTACAGTCTGGATATTAGGGAAAGGTTCTTCCCCAGAGGGTGGTTGGGCCCAGATAGGCTCTGCAGGGCAGTGATCACAGCTCCAAGGCTGCCAGAGCTGAAGGAGAATTTGGACAACACTCTCAGGGACAGGGTGGGTGGGATTGCTGGGGTGTCTGAGCAGGGGCCAGGAGTTGGGCTTGATAATCCCGAGGGTCCCTTCTGACTCGGGATATTCTACGTTTCTACAACCAGAACCAAGCAAAGCAGCGAACCAAGGAAAGGTCATTTCTGGGTCACCAAGAGGTTGAAGAAAGACGACGTCTAAGAAACCCTGTGTGGGTATGCAGCAGGGCATGCCACAGGGAATGTAGCAGGATGTGCGACAGTGTGTGCTAGAGGGGTGCAGCAGGGTAGGCAGTAAGGCAAGCCATAGGGTTTGCATTTGGATGTGCAACAGGGGAGGCATTAGGATGTGCAATAGGATGTGTATTAGGGTATATAATAGGGCATGCATTAGGATATATCATAGGGAACGCATTAGGATATACCACGGGGTAGGCATCAGGGTATGTAATAGAGTATGCATTAGGAAAGAATTAGGATATACCATAGGGAATGCATTAGGGTGTGCCATAGGGTATCCAACAGGATATGCAGTAGGGTAGGCAATAAGGTAAGCCACAGGGTATGCATTTGGGTGTGCAATAGGGTAGGCATTAGGGCGCGCAATAGGATGTGTATTAGGGTATGTAATAGGGTATGCATTAGGGTATGTATTAGGGTACTTCATAGGGCATGCATTAGGATATATCATAGGGAATTCGTTAGGATATGCCATACGGTATCCAACAGGATACGCACGAGGATGCACCACTGAGTATGCACCAGGGTAGGAATTTTGGTATACATTAGGGTGTGCAGTAGGGTATGCCATAGGGTATGCCATAATGTACCACATGCAACATGTCTTAGGGTATCCAGTAGGATATGCACCGGGATGTGCAATTTGGTGCACGTTAGGGTATGCCACAGGGTATCCATGCAGCAGTATGTGCCACAGGGTATGCAACAGAACCAGCCCTTCTCCACTGGCACCAAGGCATTTCCACCGGGCCCTGGCTCTCTGCCAGCAGGCTCTGCTGCGCTGTGTTGGGATGTTCACTTCATGATGGGTGGGTTTTTTTGCCTTTTTTTTTTTTTTCATTATTATTATTAAAAGAAGGTATCAGCCTTCTGTTTGATGTGCTGTTGGCTGTGGTTGCTAAGGGGAGCAGTGTACAATTACAGCCCCAGTGATGTCCGCTCTAATAATACACTTGGCTCTGCATAGCTCAGATGCAGACACAGCTCTGCTATAAAGAGCACGGTTGTTCCAGCAGAGGAGTACTCCAACTTATGTTACATGTGAAGGGTTTGTGGCACATTGCTTAACACCCCCCCACTTAAAAAAAAAAAAAAAAAAAAGCCTGGACATGCCAGTGAGTGAAACTGACAAGCAAAAACCTCTCACAGGAGACTTACTTTTAATGTATTAATTAAGAACGTATTTCTAGAGGCGTGAAGAAACTGTATATGTGTCCACTAAGATGTTCTTGCATGTCCCCAGCCATTCAAGCTCCCCAGGCCCGACTCACTCAGGTCCATCCCAGGGGCTCACACAGCTCAAAATCACTCCTGCCACCAAAACACTAAGCCAAACTCAACGAGGAGAAAAACAAACCCAAATCACAGAATCGCTGAATTGTTTAGGCTGGAAAAGCCCTCCAAGATAAATCCAACCATTTCTCCAGCACTGCCAAGTCCACCACTGACCCATGTTCCCAAATGCCCCATCCACACAAGCTTTTAAATCCTTCTAGGAATAGTGCCTCCACACTTGCCTAGGCAGTCTGTGCCAAGGCTGGGCAACCCAGGTGCCAAATGACCCCTCCAGTGCTCAGCTCCCTCGTGGCAGCATCTCTCCAAGCTCTACCAGATGTCCAGTCCACGACTCCCCTTTCCACATCTCTTTTCCTGAAAGGTTTGCAGCGCCCAAACTCAAGACTCATCCAGGATTTTGGACCAAAACACAAACTGTTTGAATTTATCAAATTCAAACGAGAGTTTTCCTGATTGACCCTCTTAGAGCATGAAATGCACCAATGCTGGCTGGGGGGGGACCTTTTAGAGGAGCTGCTGGCAGGAAGGGGGGATGATGTGACAACGTTCCTGTGCTGCAGCACTGGCATCTCTTTTGGGATCAAAACAAGTCCCCTGAGATGAGCTGTGAACACGTGCAACCCTTGAGCATGAGCTCAACAGGTGAAAATATAAGAGGAACCAGGTTAAAAAGAGAGTTTCCTGCCTGTCCTGCAGCAAAAAGCCTTGTTGCTTGTGTTAATGTCCAGTGGGGCACAGGGACACTGTCTATAGGTACAAGGACGCTGTCTGTAGGTACCAGGATGCTGTAGGGCACCTCAGCAGCTTGATGCAGTAATTTCTGAGATCCTCTGGTGGGGCAGAGCTGTTGCCATCACAGTCCTGAGAGAAAGGGACAAACAAGCCCCTACAAAACAGGAGCATCTGCCGGCAGCAGATGGGGGGGCGAGCGCTCCAGCCCCAGGCGCCAGCAGCACGGGGAGGGGATCACGTTGATCCCGATTTATCACACCCCGGCAGAGTAATTCCCCAGCTCGCCGGTGCCCAGCGAGCCGAGCTCCTTACGTCCGGGGATCAGATTAGTCTGAAAGGTGCTAGAGAGACACAAATCCTGCTCTGGACCAGGCGTTTTATTAAAGGGGGTGTTTTTTTGGGCTGGGTTTTTATTTTGGTGTTTTGTTTTGTTCTGGTTTTGTGTTTTTTTTTTTTTTTTTTTTTTTTTTTTTTTTTTTTTTTTTTTTTTTTTTTTTTTTTTTTTGTTTTTTTTTGTTTTTTTTTAATTTATTGTTAAATTATCTAGAAATGGCTGATGGAAAATATCTGATGTGCTGGAGGAGTCAGGACTGGAGCTGGGTAATGTTAACTCCTCATTCCCATATCTATCTATCTATCTATCTACCTATCATAATATATCTACATATAAAAACATATATACATATGAAAATAGATATTTATTTCTAGATATAAATAAATAAAATATGGGTATATAATAATTGATATCAGTGTATTATTATATCAATATATAGTCACATTACTCCATAATATGGTATAATATCCAATATGCCTTTCTGATATGTATAATACATAATATACCAATTCCAATATACCATATTGACATTGATAATCAACCCCCTTATTTTACACCAAGGCACTTGGAATGACTTTTATGCCTCATACCTATCTCCAGCCAGAGCTATCAAACTTGAATACATAAAACAATTCCTAGTTTAGGGTTTAACCAAAGTATTTAATGAATCCGTGTCCAATTGTTTTGGTTGGAAGGAAAAACTGTGCTTGGAGAAAGTCAAAACCCTTTACTATCAGAAAGGAAATGTTAAATTATTTAATTTCACATAGCACTTCGCTTTTGACCTGTGGTGATCTGTCACCTTTTGCCCCCATGAAGACATTTATAAAAGATGTGCAGTTTGGGGCTGAACAAATCCCTTTCGCGAATCTCTCCTTGCTCCGGCACATGAACTTGATCACCCGCACGCCCCGCTCAGTCTTTGCACTTCATTTCTCCCCACCTCTCCCCAGTGGACACCATGCTCCAAATCACACTGTGACTGCCTACATGTTCCCGAGAAGCACTTTGAGACTCTCTGGAGACAGGAGATATATTATTTATCCTCCTACATTCATCCCGTGAAGAGCTGAATGCCAGTGCACTCATTCTTGCCCGTGATGCTGCAGTATAAATCAGTTTCCTGGGTCTGTTGGCGTGGGTGGAAATGCTGTGACAAGACAATAAAGCAAACTGGAAGAGTCCTCCCTAACCCAGGACTC
>NW_020961578.1:2998-6126 GCF_003031625.1 Empidonax traillii | reverse complement strand
ATGGCTCCTTTCTTTTCTTGACAGGGAGATGCACAATGTCTTGATCCCCTTCTTTTCTGGCATTGAAACCCACCTGCTTGGACTGCTCAGCAGGGAGGAGCCCCGCTGGGAGCTCCCTGCGCTTGCCTTCCTTGTTGAGGTGAGCCTGGTGGCGAGCACTGCCTCGCCCAGCTGCCTCCCCCCTCTCTGTCCTCTCACAACCGCAGCTGCCCAGGCTGGTGCCTGTGCCCTGTGCTGCTCCTGGACACGGTCCTGGGTGGCTCTGAACTCCTGCCACCCGACCATCACCTCACTGTTCTCTGCCTTCCAGCTCCTCGACTATCTGGATGGGAGAAAATGTCATGAGAGTGTCCTGCCTATCCTAGCAAGGCACCTGCACAGCCAGTGCCCTGAGAGCCGACGCCTGGCACTCAGAGGCCTCCTTGTGCTCAGTGTGGATCCCTCAATGGTGAGAAGGGGACACCCAGCTGAAGCCACACTGGAAGTTTGGGGCTGGGAACTCAGTTCCTTGGGTATAGCTGGGCTTTGGGAGCTGTGGCAGCTGCTCCCAGCTTTCCTGCCTCCCTCTTCAGTTGCCCAGGCCCTGCAGGACAGGCCTTTGTCCTCTGGGCCCTGTGGCAGCAGTGTGGGGTTGCACCACCAGAGAGCTGCTGGTGGTGCAGCTGTTCAGGACTTCACAGCACAGCACTGTGTTCCACACAGGCCGACAGCATCTGCACCCTTTCTGAGCACCTCGTGGAGCTGCTTCATGATGGAGACGGAGATGTGGTCGAGATGACCCTCTCTGTGTTCCTGAATATGCTCCAGGACAAGGACATCGAAGAATTCAGCTCCACTGCCCCAAAGCTGGCTGAGGCACTCCGGCCACTCTTTGATAACGTAAGGCTCTGGTTGCCTGGTGTTGCCTGCAAGCTTTGTTCCCTGCATATTTCCAGGTCTGGGCCTGCGCCTGCTGGGCCTGGAGCAGCCACTGCTGAGGTCTTTTTCTCTTTCTGCTTCTCTTTTACACCAGGACAATACCCATGTGCAGATGCTCTCCATTCGTCTCTCCCAAGTGGTCATGGAGTCGCTTGCGGACCAGGGAACAAACATACCCGTGCACCAGAGCCTCGTACCCCTGTTCTTTCACTGGCACGATGGGTACCAGTGTGTGGCAGAGGTGAGCTCTTGTGGGCTCTGGTGTCCCTGTGCCAGGGGCTCGGCTGGTGCCTTGCAGGTTCCAGTCTCCTCCTGACCTTGGCCCAGGAGCGCAGGTCCTGTGCCCTGGGCTGTGGTGCCATGTCCCAATCTCTGCTGCTCTGCAGCCTCTCGGGGATGCTAGGTACACACTAAAAGCTCTCATTCACTCCTCTCTGCAACTACACAGAGCAGAGAAAATCCAGCAGAGGATTCATGAGTTGAGATAAGAGCTGAGAGAGCTCATTTACTGATCACCATTATGGGCAAAACAGACTCCAAGTGGGGATATTAACTAAATTTATTACTAACGTGATCTGAGGAAGAGAGTGAGAAGTAAAAAAATCTTAAAACCACCTTTCACTCACTCCTTCTTCCTTCCAAATTCTACTTCCTCCTTCCCCCAGCACTACAGGGAGACAGGGAATGGGTCTTACGGTCAGTTGTGGTTTCTGCTGCTGCTTAGGGAGAGCACTCCTCCCCCATCTTCCTGTGGGATCCCTCCCACTGGAGACAATCTTTCATGAACCTCTGTAGCATGAGTCCATCCCATAGGCAACAATTCTTCACAAAACTGCTTCTACGTGGGTCACTTTTCCAAGGGGGTGCCGTCTTTCAGGAACGAGCTGCTCCAGTCTGGGTCCTCCACAGTGCCACAAGTCCTGCCAGTGCCCTGCTCCAGCATGGGCCCCCTCCCCGGGGCCACAGCCTCCTTTGGCACTCACCCTCTTTTTTGTGTGCTCCTCCAAGGGCTTCAGGTGGATCCCTGCACCCCATGGTGCTCCTCCATGGGCTGCAGGGGCACAGCTGCTTCACCATGGGCTGCACCAGGGGCTGCAGGGAAACTTCAGCCCTGACACCTGGAGCACCTCCTCCCCCTCCTTGTGCACTGACCTTGGTGTCTACATTCTTGTTCCCATCTTCTCACTCCACTCTCCCCCGGCTGGAATTTTCATCTGCACAATAATTTTCTTTCCCTGCCTAAATATTTTATCATATCAGTATTACTATCATTACTGATTGGTTCAGCAGTAGGTCCATCCTGGAACCGGCTGGCATTGGCTCTGCCAAACAAGTGGAAACTTTTAGCAGTTTCTAACAGGGGCCACCCCCGTAGTCTCCCCGCTACCAAGACCTGGCCACAGAAACCCAGTACAGCTCCCAATTTAGATCTTTTCAAGGAGAAAGGTATCTCCAATCAGAAGCAAGTAAGCAGCCTGTGGCCATGGCTTGAGTCCCACAGGGGTCTTGTGGTGCTCAAGCTGAGTCTTCTGGCCTGTAAGCTTTTGAGGCCAGCACAATGAGGGGGGAAGGGAAGCATTCCTCCTGGGAAACTGGGCAACCTCTTCACGCTGGCAGATCTCAAACTCTCCCTCATTCCCTCTCCAGGTGCCAGACATCGTGAGGTACATCCACCAGTGCCTTACGTTCCACGTGTCTCCAGATGCCAGCCTCCAGACTAACATTCTCAGGCTGGTTGATGCACACCCTCGGGAGGTGGTCTTTTCTCTCCTGCGCTGTGCCCCAGCATGTGACAGGTACAGGGACCAGCTGCCCTGCTGGCTCAGGGCTTACAAACCTTTAGAACCCATCACCCCAGGCAACCTATCCCATCTGGTGTGAGAGACAGATGGAGAGTTCCACGACCCTCTGGCCCCTCCATTTCCCAGCCCTGGCATGTCAGCCCCTCATCCTTCTGCCATGTGCCCTCCCTGCACCTCAAGGCAGCATGACTCTGTGGCCTGGGCCCCCACAGCTGCCCAATCCATGGCACTGTGGCAGAGACCCCCCTGACACAGGGCTCTGGCTCCACAGAGCTGCTGCAATGATCTGGAGGACCATCGCCGCCTCAGGAACGACAGCAGAGAAGGTGATCCCAGCACTGCTCCAAGTGATGGAGGACTGGCCTCTGCACTGCATGTCCTCCTCTGACGGTGGCGACAACAAAGACG
>NW_020961578.1:0-2297 GCF_003031625.1 Empidonax traillii | reverse complement strand
CCCGAGTGCCAAGATATACTGATGATATATGCCCCCCAGCTCCTCGTGGCTCTGCTTTTCCAAGTATTCATGAGCACAGAGCAGATGCCAGAGGAGGTCAAGACCTTCTGGAGCCAATGCCAGTGGCAACATGACCTTCCCAACAACCCCAACAGGTGCTCCATCCCAATCCTCCCTCTCTCCCATGCCTTTGGGGCTTGGGCCAGGGCTCCCAGCATGATCTGACCAAATTTGCCCTGCACACAGATTTGCTGTACAGACCATCAAGGCCCTGCTCTGCTGTCTACACTGGGAGAACGAGGTGGTGGCCATGGAACGCAAGCGTGGCTGGGACACCCTGCTCCATGCTGACACCCACCACTATGCAGTGGGGCTGCTGGCCAGGTGAGACACCCTTCTCTCTGCTGCCACCATCATCTCTTTCTGGGGCACGGGGCAACCTACAGAGGCCCAGGGTCATGGGCCAGATGTTCTTGGCACCAAGGGCTGGAGAAGCAGTTTGGAAAAGGATGTGAGGCAGGTGCACAGGAGGAGCCACCTCCCAAAGCGCCCACATCCAGTCCAGGGCTTCTGCGGAAAGACCAGACCTCTGGGAGTCAGTCCTGGGAGACCTTTGCTCACCCTGCTCAGGCTCAATGGCTCCTTTCTTTTCTTGACAGGGAGATGCGCAATGTCTTGATCCCCTTATTTTCTGACATTGCAACCCACGTGCTTGGACTGCTCAGCAGGGAGGAGCCCCGCTGGGAGCTCCCTGCGCTTGCCTTCCTTGTTGAGGTGAGCCTGGTGGCGAGCGCTGCCTCGCCCAGCTGCCTCCCCCCTCTCTGTCCTCTCACAGCCGCAGCTGCCCAGGCTGGTGCCTGTGCCCTGTGCTGCTGCCTGGGCACCGTCCTGGGTGGCTCTGGGCTTCTCCTGCCCGGCCACCACCTCACTGCTCTCTGCCTTCCAGCTCCTCGACTATCTGGATGGGAGAAAATGTCATGAGAGTGTCCTGCCTATCCTAGCAAGGCACCTGCACAGCCAGTGCCCTGAGAGCCGACGCCTGGCACTCAGAGGCCTCCTTGTGCTCAGTGTGGATCCCTCAATGGTGAGAAGGGGACACCCAGCTGAAGCCACACTGGCAGTTTGGGGCTGGGGAACTCAGTGTCTTGGGCATAGCTGGGCTCTGGGAGCTGTGGCAGCTGCTCCCAGCTTTCCTGCCTCCCTCTTCAGTTGCCCAGGCCCTGCAGGACAGGCCTTTGTCCTCTGGGCCCTGTGGCAGCAGTGTGGGGTTGCACCACCAGAGAGCTGTTGGTGGTGCAGCTGTTCAGGACTTCACAGCACAGCACTGTTTCCACACAGGCCGACAGCATCTGCACCCTTTCTGAGCACCTCGTGGAGCTGCTTCATGATGGAGATGGAGATGTGGTCGGGATGGCCCTATCTGTGTTCCTGAATATTCTCCAGGACAAGGACATTGAAGAATTCAGCTCCACTGCCCTGAAGCTGGCTGAGGCACTCCGGCCACTCTTTGATAACGTAAGGCTCTGGCTGCCTGGTCTGCCTGCAAGCTTTGTTCCCTGTGGTTTTTCAGGTCTGGGCCTGTGCCAGCTGGGCCTGGAGCACCCAGTGCTGAGGTCTTTTTCTCTTTCTGCACCAGGACAATACCCATGTGCAGCTGCTCTCCATTCACCTCTTCAGAGAGGTGATGGAGTGGCTTGCAGAAGATGGAAGAAAGACCTTGAATATGCAGGTGCACCAGAGCCTGGTCCCCCTGTTCTTCCATTTGCACGAGGAGAACCAGTGCGTGGCAGAGGTGAGCTCTTGTGGGCTCTGGTGTCCCTGTGCCAGGGGCTCGGCTGTCTCTTGCCCTGGTGCCTCGCAGGCTTCAGCCTCCTCCTGGCCCTGGCCCAGAGTGCAGGTCCTGTGCCCTGGGCTGTGGTGCCATGTCCCGGTCTCTGCTGCTCTGCAGGCCTCTCGGGGTACACTGCTTTGTGCAGCAAGTTTCCTCAAGAGGAGGGATCTCGAGCAGCTGCTCAGGAGACAGCAGCCATTGAAGTTTGTCGATTGCCTGGTAAGGATAACCCCGAAGGCCCAGCCTCAGGCTGGACAAGCCCCCAGTCCCTGATGCCCAGGCAGCACCTGGACAAAGGGCAGAACCTGAGCCAACCCTTCCCTCCGTACCCTGCTGCTCTCTGCAGATGGACAAGGATGCGAGCAGAAGGGCTGAACACCTGCGCCAGGCCCTGCCATACCTGCAGAGCCGACAGCAGCCCCTGCGAGAGGCGGCCATCCGGTTCATGGGTGAGTTACAACCCCGC
>NW_020961577.1:2771-6127 GCF_003031625.1 Empidonax traillii | reverse complement strand
TGGCTTATTGTGTAAGCAAAAGTCCTTTCCTCCAAGTTTGACAGATCACATTTAAAATGGGACCTTGATTAAGGATTACCATTGGCTCAGAGATTGGTCACTTTGAACTATGGAAATGATCCTTATACAGTTAATAATTAAAATTATTATCTATTTTTGTTTGCACGTATTCCAAATATATTCTTTTCAGTATTCTTTTGTATCAAAGTCATGAGGTACTCAACATGTGAATTTGCTGATTCCAGAATATCCAGCAGAGACAATGCTCAGGAGAACCACAGGTTAAACAGGTTTGTATTGTCTGGAGTACTTATAGAAATCAACTAGGGATTCACTGAATGACTCTGTGTTATGTCATCATTGAAAAGCTCAATTCTGCACCCAAGTGTTGTAAAATTTGTCATAATTGAAGGTATGTGAATTAAAGATACGGTTGTTTTATCATCCTGGAACTTGGATCCAGAGAAAATAAGGTTACAGCAGGCATTGAATTCTTTGAGTTTCCATTTGTACCACAGAAACTCCCAATAATTTCATCAAAAGATTCACAGCAACAAAAAGTGGATGGAATTTGGGGCCATGCCCCTGTGTAATGGAATGTGTGCATTTGTGAAACATTATCCTAAAAGAACATTTCTGTTGAAATGACCGTAAGCCTCAGTCTGCACAAGAGTTGTTTGTGGCATCTCATATATAACTCAAGAGAAGACTCTGACCTCAGATACTGTTTGTTCTCTGTGATATTTGCTCACAAAGGACCCCACACTCTGTGTCTCACACTTTTAGTACTGAGGTCTGGATGAAAATAAGGAATTCAATTCAAATTCTAAAAAGCGCTTGCTCCAGAGCACTGGTGGCTCTTGTAGCCTCTTGAGTGGAGTACCCAAACTTTAGTAGATCCCCTACTGTGCTAATGGCTCCCCTTACAGGCAGAAAGGAGCCACAAAGGTAGCTATTTTGCCCATATGCTTCTGGCGTATAATAATGTTGGTGGAGATCACTGCTACTTTCCAAAGATGCAAATGGAGCTTCTCAGGAAGATCAGACTATCAGAATTGCTTCCCATTTAGCAGTCACACTCCCTGGTCACCACTTGCAGGCAACAAAACAAGTACCATTTGCTCTAGTCCATCTTCTCAGTCCTCCTGGTTCCCTTGATCCCTGGTCCCTCTAAGTTCCTACTCACCAGAGTGAGTTCAGCTGTCTTTGGAAAGCAATTTCTGCCTGCCGCTGCAAGGAAGGATGCTCAGATGCTTAGCAGAACAGAGCTCTCTGCCATCCCTCATGGGAGGTCACATCCACCTCATGAGGAATGTGAGGGAAAAGCGAAAGCTTTTCTCTCCTTTCACTGTAGTTGAATTATCCTTAAAGTGAGGAACTGCTTCCTCAGAGAGGAGGAGTGTACAGTCTGCTCTGGTGGTTATCAGCAATGAAAATCATGTAAATTCTTTGGATTTTCAGGCATCAGCCAAACCCAAATCCTCTAAGTAAGGAGCTGGCATGTACATGACTGGCTGATGAACTGCGTTGGCCCAGACAAGCTTGACTAGTATGCAGAGATGTGGCTGTGGGTAAGGCTGATGCAATGATATGATGAGACCAGACTGCAGGTCCTGGACTGGCAAGGGAAGTGCAAAGGCAGTCAGTTAAAAGTTTGTAGCATAAAGGGGAAGTGTCTCATGTCCTTAACCAAGGGATGAGCTCATTGCACATGGTAGAAGGAGCACTGCTGCTGCCCTCACTATAGACAAACTGAGTCACAGTGATCTGTTTTAGACATCTGTGAAACAGAAGATTAAAGAGGCAAAGCTGTGCATGGATGGCCCATATAAAATGAGTTTGTTACATTTGTTAAAGAATACAAGCTTACTAAAATTGTAGCTGAAATTCAAAACACAAGGTATCTGAGTCTGCAGCAAGTTAAATATTTCATCCATGTCTTTAAGAGATACAAACTGGTAAAAATCTGAAGGTAGAGTGACATAATTTACTCTGCATGTATGGAAATGTAAAGAGAGAAAAATTATCTATTGTGAGTATTATAATACAGCATTTAGCAGCATGGTAGGCACTTAGAGTAACAAAAATAATAAAAACCTCCCAGATTCAACTTCTATTCTGAGTGTTTCATCATACTAAATTTGAAATTATTGTGCACTGTTTTGAATTCCTGACCCAGATAAAAATTACTGTAACTTGTTTCACAAAGGCCTGATCAGGGCATAGAGAACTGGAACCATTTTACATGATAATTTTGCAATCAGTTGGGCATGTCTTTGAATGAAATCAATGGAAGTATTAAGCATTGCCTTCTGGGATATTTAACATGGAGATTATTAGCTGATCTCTAAAAACACAGCTATGTGTCAGGTATTATTTTTTCTGTTTCTACACATAATACTGCATAACTATGCTGGGCTGTGATGGAATAAGGTGCCCTCATACTCCCTTATTTAAAATGGTATTTAGCAGCTTAGATCACAACCAGTTTTATATCACCATCACTCCTTTTTCTGTTAGAATTTGATTTCAGTAAGGAGTTTGCAGAGGTACCTGGGAGGTGTAAGGCAATGCAGAAGAGGAAGCTGAAAGGGAGCATGTAGTGCGTTTTTGGCTCCTCCCTGGAGCAGAGATGACAGCTGGCGTGCCTTAGCAGTGTCTAATGCGGGAAGGCTCACTGGCTGACTGCCATGCCACAGGCTACAGCATAAGACATTTAGAAATGAAAGGAATAAAACCATGTTAAAATCTGCAAGTTACTTAAAACTTAAGGAAAGAAAACTTTGCCTGTCTTACACAAAATACTTATGAAAACAAGCCTTAAACAAAAGGATTTTTGGAAGTTTTTTCAATAGCTTCAAATGGCGTGTTTCCAAAGTGTCTTTTGAAAATAAGGAAGGGCAGATTTATTGAAAGGTGCCTGTAGGGGGAGATGGTTGCCCGGGAGATTGGCAGTAAACATTTCATCTCCAGGTCACCAGCTCAAGCCAGCTCCGTTCACTAGTGGTCAAAAGCCTACTGTATTATTGTCATTAGGAAAGGACATGAATAACTCAATAGTCTGTGGAGACATGAAAATGTCTGGTTCAATAACATATATAAATTATTTTCTTAGAATCCTTTTGGGGACTTCTGAAGTACAAACAAGCACAAACATTTTCTGAATGTTTACACAAGCACTAGTTTAGAAAATACTAGTCATTTTTATTTAAAAATTAAAATCACTAAGTACACCAACTATCTGAAAATATTTCTCTTTCTTTCTTTTTTTTCTTTCTTTCTTTCTTTCTTTCTTTCTTTCTTTCTTTCTTTCTTTCTTTCTTTCTTTCTTTCTTTCTTTCTTTCTTTCTTTCTTT
>NW_020961577.1:0-2203 GCF_003031625.1 Empidonax traillii | reverse complement strand
TCTTTCTTTCTTTCTTTCTTTCTTTCTTTTTCTTTCTTTCTTTCTTTCTTTCTTTCTTTCTTTTTTTCTTTCTTTCTTTCTTTCTTTCTTTTCTTTCTTTCTTTTTCTTTCTTTCCTTCTTTCTTTCTCTCTTTCTGTCTTCCTTCCTTCTTCTCATTTTATCATTCTTTCATTAGCTCATTCTTCTTTTTCTCTTTCCTCTTGTCTTCTCTTCCTTTTTAAAAAAAAAATTTGAGTTTACTTATGAAGTCAAAGGAGACATAAAACTTTATAAGGTGCCTTTATCATCTGTTTTCTTTCAGAGTATAGCAGACCATTGGAATTCTGGAGAAAAATAAGTTATGTTTGGGACCATTTTTCCACTTGCAACACAATAATAAACGAGGTACTAAACAAAATGTCATGGAGCAGCCACTGTCTGAAGCGTATCGCAGCAAGGCATGACATGCAAAAAGGAAACTTGATCAGATTTGATTCAAGGTGATGTCTTTAATTCAATGGAGAACAAAGCTTAAATGATTTTTATTTAATAACAACCAGACAATAATATTAATAGTACTTCCCATTAACTTTTGGCAACCAACAGTATGTGCTGTGCGCATAACCAAGAAAAAAAGAGACGTTTTCCCCCTTTGGTTGGTTTCATCTTTTGAAGCATGTCTCCACCAAGAAACAGATTTCAATTTCCTTCAGGGACCACAAAATACCCAGCTCTTTTCCTCTCCCTCACTGTGGTTAGAAGTTTATTTTTCAGTTGTGGTAAGTACTTTGCACCATATTTATCTGCATGTTGTTTGTTTTAGGAGTGGAGCATAGAATACAGAGTCTTCTACCAGGGGAAAGACTAACAAGCAAAACACTGTACAGAAACAGCTTAAAAAAATTGTTATGGGTAACCATATTGGTTGAATCAGAAAGTCTGTGAGAGTCTCTAGACCATAGCTGAGGAGCTCCTTCAGCAAGAAATATGCGGCTGAGGCATGCATCCAGGCCCAGCCAGCAGTGAAGATGGGCTGCCCTTGGATTTATAACCCCAGGCAAGTCACCTCCCTTTACAGAAGCTTTGTCTTCATAAGGGACATTTGCTATATAATTTCTGCCCTTACTTCTTTCATTGGTTTTACAAACATGTTCAGTATTCCTGCAGTCTTTTATATTGCTGCAATGGCAAATAATTGACATTGATAGGTGGTGAAAGCGTAAAGTCTCATGGAAAGTAGGAAAGCTGTCCTAGGAGGCCTCTCTGTGCTTGTAATTTGTGTGATGATTCTACTACCAGCGATCCCATACATTTCTACTTGATTTGCGGCTGTGTAAGCCTAAATAGGATTTGGCCTTCTTTCGGAGGACACCAGGGAGGTGGTGGTGGAAGCGATCTCTGTGTAGTGAGATGAAAAGGTTTGTCATCTTCTTTTACTCCACGTAGGCTGAGGCAAAGAGAGAAAATAATAGTTAAATTAACATTAAAATGCTTGTTAAATGCATTTGTGTGCACACGCCCATTTTTCACATTAGTCTCAGCAGTTTGAGAAAGAGGATTTTAATTTGTTATGTATATTTATTTGTTGCGAACTTCTCTTTAGTATAAACACTCCATAAAGAGTTGAATGGGAAGACCTAGAAGATCCCTAGAAAGCAGGAAAGAAGCAGAAGAAATTCTGATATTTCCATGTAAAATTCACAAGGCAAAATGTTTATGTTTCTTGTTTGCAAGTAGAAAACATGCTTGTTTCCTGATTTCACAGGTTTGCTTTTATATTTTTGCTTTGAATTTTCTCTTTCAGATTCTGGCCTTTATTTTCCACATAAACATTGGCAAATTTTGCAGCTGTAATGATTCTGATCCCAGTTTCATTACCATATCACTCCTCCATCTCCTGATGATATCATGTTGAATCAGAATAAAATCAGTATGTCTCCCCATGTTGTCACAGCATCCCTCTTACACATCAGTCTCTTTTTCTGAAGTGGCTGTATTCCATTTTTTTAATCTAGAGTAAACACCACCACCACCACCACCACCACCAGCCCCCCCCATTATAAGACCAGTTGGGGCATAAACTAGGGCTTTCGTGCTTGGGAAATTTGTCCATGACTTCCAGTAGGGAACCCATCAGCTGCTACCAATTCTACATTAAGCAAAGGTGTTGAATAATGTAAGTACTGTGCATGCTGACAGGTTAAAAAAAGCAAGTGGTCTACA
>NW_020961576.1:5037-6129 GCF_003031625.1 Empidonax traillii | reverse complement strand
TTGCTTTCTCCATACTCTTTACTTGGAGCCTCTTAATTTTGAATTTACAATTGCTTAAAGGGAGGAGTTGGGTCTTCCTCATAACTTCTCCTCCTTAGGAAAACACTTGTGTTTCATTAAACTGAGAGAGATACAAATTCATGCTTTGTTTACAACCCAGAGAGATCTTGCAAGCTCTTTCCATTTGCCTCTGACTCTCTATGAGAACTTGTGTGGACACCTTCCCTGTCTGCACCAGGTGATTTCACAAAACTGGGAGGGAGGTTATTTCATGGAGAAGGACCTTGGGGGTGTTTTGAGGCCTCTCGAAGCAAATGTTTCCTTCTGGAGAGCTAAAGCCAGGAAGGGGGGAGGAAGAGCAGAAACGCAGCTCCTCCAGCAATGGCAGTGCTTCCAGGAATTCCCAGCACATGCCCACAAATCCTCCCGGAGGGGTGAGGCAGACATGAAGGTTCAACGTGAATACCCTGTTTGGCATAACTTAGGTGATGGCTGCATCTCCTCTCCCTTCCCCAGAAGCTGGAGATACTGCTGTCTGGGAGCAGGAGGTGCCTGTGTGGGGGGTTCAGCACCGCTAGTTTGGTGCAAGTCCAAGAAGCGTTTGGACGATACTCCCGGGCACGTGGTGTGACTCTGGGGGATGGTTCAGTGAAGGCTCAGGAGTTGCACTCGATGATCCCTGTGGGTCCCTTCCAACTTGGAATACTGGGTGTGCTTCTATGAAGTTCCACAGGGCTGTGTGTGAGCAGAGAGCAGGGACAGAGCAAAACAGAACAGGGCAATGGCAGCACAGCCCTTGAGCACTGCCACAAGCGGGCTGAGCTCAGAGGGGAGCTCGGGGTGGGGTTGGTCCCACTCAGATTAAGGGGCAGAGACACGGGGACAGCCGGGAGTGCAGGGTAGGGAAAACATCAGAAGGAACTGATGGGCATGGGGATGTCTCCAGGCTGGGCTCTCCCGGTGCTCAGTGGCCCCATCTCTCCAGGACGAGGGTTATGATGGGGGCTCATATAGAGTGTTAGGAGCTGGAAAGTCATCTGGAGAGTCCAAAGGCATGGCCCAGGATAGTGTTATTGTTTTCAGGACTGGAAA
>NW_020961576.1:0-4013 GCF_003031625.1 Empidonax traillii | reverse complement strand
TTTTCTCAATGACTCCAAAATTTGCTGAAGATAGGAGAATCGTAGAATGGTTTCTCTTGGAAGAGACAACTTCCCCAAAGATGGCAGATGATGGATCTGGAATTCCCACCGTGTCTCAGTGTGTGCAGAACCTGGGGGAGCTCCAGGCTCTCTACCTGTGCCTTTCTCCTCCCCAGCAGCAGCTCCCAGACAGGCACAACCACTGAAGGTCAGTGATTCCCTCCCTCCCACCGCAGGTCCTTCAGCACTAGGCAAAGGCTGCCCAGTTGCCACCACGAGGACATTGGGAGGTTCATCAGCTGGGATCTATCTTGTCTCTAAGGTCATATCCTCCAGTAGATACTGGGGCTCTTGGAGTCTTGTGGATGCAGAGTAGGGTGGGGGCCAAGAGGAAGGAGGACATTGTAAGGAGGATTTTGCTCCAAAAGCACAGGCAAACGCGGACCACGCTCAGGGCTCGCAGTGCCTGCAAATGAAAGAGGGAGCTCTGTATGTGCAGCGACCACAGTAGGGGGTGAGGCAGGGCCCCCACTCAACACAATTTATCCTTGTGGGAAACGCCTTGCTAAACACAGCCCAGCTACTCTGCAAGGCAAGGGCAGAGTCCTTTTTTCTCTTAGTCTCCCACAGATCTGACTTGATACCCTTAGGGAGGCCAGCAGATGACCCCATGCCAAATGTCTTAAAAAGAAAACCCACAGCTAGGTATTCTCTCTCTCGAAACCACAAAGCACCACACCAAGCATTGCACTTCTTCACTCCACTTACCAGCAAAACTCTCAATCACACAGGCGTGATCCACACTGCACGCTACAGCTCAGAAAGAGAAGTGTGCCAAGAGAGAAGACTTTCAGTGTCATTCCCCTTCCAACTGCAAGGTTCGAGGCACTGCCATTCGACTGAGTTTCCCTTTGCCTCCTTTCTGCTGTACAGCCCTCCACAGAGAGTTGCGCTTTCTTCTTGGCTGCAAGGAGGAGGGCGAATGCAGCAAGGTCGCTTTGCCCGGCTTGTCTCACTCTGCGGCGCCTGAAGCGGACACTCTCGGCTCGAGGGGAAGCGCTTGTCTGTAAGCGCTGCAGAGTCTGTCTAGCTGAGATGAACGTGCAGCGCCTTGTCATATGTGCCATGTGGAAAGGTTTCGAAGCAGAAAGAGACTGCCAATGCTAAGAAGTTTGCAATTCAACAGGGTGGACCCCAAAAACTTTCTCTCTTGACACACTTCCTTGTAGTGCCTTGTTTTCAGCTTAATTTGCACTCTTTGAGTGAGAGCCCTTTTCCCGTTGCCTCCTTTCAACTGTACAGCCCTCCAGAGTGAGTTGTGCGTTCTTCTCGGCTGAAAGGAGGAGGGCGAATGCAGCAAGGTCGCTTTGCCCGGCTCGTCTCACTCAGCGGCGGCTGAAGCGGACACTCTCGGCTCGAGGGGAAGCGCTTGTCTGTAAGCGCTTCAGAGTCCATCTAGCTGAGATGAACGTGCAGCGCCTTGTCATATGTGCCATGTGGAAAGGTTTCGAAGCAGAAAAAGACTGCCAATGCTAAGCAGTTTGCAATTCAACAGGGTGGACTCCAAAAAACTTTCTCTCTTGGCACACTTCCTCGTAGTGCCTTGTTTTCAGCTTAATTTGCAATCTTTGAGTGAGAGCCCTTTTCCCGTTGCCTCCTTTCAACTTGTACAGCCCTCCAGAGTGAGTTGTGCGTTCTTCTCGGCTGCAAGGAGGAGGGCGAATGCAGCAAGGTCGCTTTGCCCGGTTTGTCTCACTCTGCGGCGCCTGAAGCAGACACTCTCGGCTCGAGGGGAAGCCTTTGTCTGTAAGCGCTGCAGAGTCTGTCTAGCTGAGATGAACGTGCAGCGCCTTGTCATATGTGCCATGTGGAAAGGTTTCGAAGCAGAAAAAGACTGCAAATGCTAAGCAGTTTGCAATTCAACAGGGTGGACCCCAAAAACTTTCTCTCTTGGCACACTTCCTCGTAGTGCCTTGTTTTCAACTCCTTGTACACTCTTTGAGTGGGAGCCCTTTCCACTTTCGTCCTTTCAACTGTACAGCCCTCCACAGAGAATTGAGCGTTCTTCTCGGCTGGACGAAGAAGGGCGAATGTAGCAAGGTCGCTTTGCCCGGCTCGTCTCACTCTGCTGAAGCAGACACTCTCGACTTGCGGAGAAGCTCTTGTCTTTAAGCGCTTCAGAGTACGTCTAGCGCGCCTTGTCATATGTGCCATGTGGAAAGGTTTCGAAGCAGAAAGAGACTGCCAATGCTAAGAAGTTTGCAATTCAACCGGGTGGACCCCAAAAGTTTTTTCTCTTGGCACACTTCCTCGTAGTGCCTTGTTTTCAGCTGCTTGTACGTTGAAGCCCTTTCAACCAAGCAGATTCCTGGGTGTCCGCATCAGCACATGCAGTTTACAGGAGCTAGACAAAGAGACGTTGTTGCCTTTCCCTTCCTTGCAGCCGAGGACAACTCGCAGCTTTCTGTGGAAGGGTGTACAGTTGAAGGGATGCAAGGAGAAAAGGACTCCCACTCAAAGCAAAAGACTGCCGCCTTCGCCCTGCTCCTTGCCGGCGTTCTGCTACGCACTGAACACAAGAGCTTGGTGGTTTCTTTCTCGCACGGGCAGAGTCCTTTCTTCTCTGTAGTTCCCACAGATCTGACTTGATACCTTTAGAGAGGCCAGCAGATGAGCCCATGCCAAATGTCCTAAAAGGAAAACCCACAACCTGGTATCCCCTCTCTCTTAAACCCACGAAGCACCACAACAAGCACCGCACTACTTCTCTCCGCGTACCACAACAGTCATCCATTTAGACTACACTTAGAAACCTTATATTGACGCACTTCTTCCAACTGCACAGTTCAAGACACAGCTATTTGAGTGGGAGTCCTTTTCCCTTTGCATCCTTTCAACTGTATACCCATCCACAGAGCGCTGTGCATTTTTCTCGGCTGCAAGAAGTAGGGCGAAAGCACCAACCTCTCGTTGTCTAGCTCCGGTCACTTTGCATGGGCTGATGCAGACGTTCTGGACTCTGCTTGGTTAAAAGTGCTTTAGCTCACAAGCAGCTGAAAACAAGGCACCACGAGGAAGTGTGCCAAGAGAGAAAGTTTTTGAGGTCTACCCTGTTGAATTGCAAACTTCTAAACATTGGCAGTCTCTGCTTCGAAACCTTTCTACATGGCACATACAACAAGGTGCTGCACGTTCATATCAGCTAGACAGACTCTGAAGCGCTTACAGACAAGCGCTTCCCAGCAAGTGGAGAGTGTCCGCTTCAGCCGCCGCTGAGTGAGACGAGCCAGGCAAAGCGACCTTGCTGCATTCGCCCTCCTCCTTGCAGCCGAGAAGAACGCTCAACACTCTGAAGAAGGGCTGTAAAGTCAAAAGGAGGCAAAAGGAAATTCACTCTTAGTCAAATGGCAGTGCCTCGAAGTTTGCAGTTGGAAGGGGAATGACTCTGAAAGTCTTCTGTCTTGGCACGCTTCTCTTTTTGAACTGTAGCGCACAACGTGGATCTCGCCTGTGCAGTTGAGAGTTTTGCTGGTATGTGGAGGGAAGATGTTCAATGCTTGGTGTGGTGCTTTGTGGTTTCGAGAGAGAGAATACCTAGCTGTGGGTTTTCCTTTTAAGACATTTGGCATGGGGTCATCTGCTGGCCTCTCTAAGGGTATCAAGTCAGATCTGTGGGACCCAAAGAGAAGAAAAGACTCTGAGTGTGCCTTGAGGAGTAGCTGGGACTGCTCCTGCGGCAGGGCTGTGTTTAGCAAGGCGTTTCCCACAAGGAGGGGTTGGGTCGAGTAGGGGCCCTGCCTCACCCCCTACTGCGGTCGCTGCACCTACAAAGCCCCCGCTTTCATTTGCAGGCACTGCGAGCCCGGAGCAAGCGTTTACTTGACCCTTGAGAGCAGAATCCTCCTTGCAATGTCCTCGTTCCCTTGGCCCCCACCCTACTCTGCATCCACAGGGCTCCAAGAACCCCAATATCTACTGGAGGATATGACTGAAAAGACAAGATAGATCCCAGC
>NW_020961575.1:9824-11227 GCF_003031625.1 Empidonax traillii | reverse complement strand
CCGCACCTGCCAGGGGGGTGGGCGGGGCCCTGCGCCGCTGGTACAGGTAACAGCAGGAGCACATGAAGCAGCACACGATGGTGGTGACGATGGCGATGAAAAGCACCACGGCCGAGGCGATGCCCGCGATGGTCTTGGGGCTGCGGGAGGGACCCCCCGGTCGTGGGCACGGCTGCCTGGGGGGCACCCCGGGCACCCCCCGGCCCAAACAGTGCCCACTGGTGCTGCCCAGGACACTGCCAGTGACTGGTGACAGTGACCAGTGACAGTGACAGTGACCAGTGACACTGCCCGGGGACACTGCCAGTGACTGGTGACAGTGACAGTGACAGTGACCAGGGATACTGCCAGTAACTGATGACCAGTGACACTGCCAGTGACCAGTGACAGTGCCGGTGACCAGTGACCAGTGACACTGCCCGGGGACACTGCCAGTGACTGGTGACAGTGACCAGTGACAGTGACCAGTGACACTGCCAGGGCCCAGTACCAGTGTCCAGCACCCCGTTCCCATGCCCAGTGTCCAGCACTCAGTACCAGTCCTCAGCAGCCAGTGTCCAGTGCCCAGGGCCCAGCATCCAGTACCAGTGACCAGTACTAGTGCCCAGCAGCCAGTACAGGCGACCAGTAGCCAGTATAAGTGTCCAGTACCAGTACCAGTACCAGCCAGTATAAGTGTCCAGTACCAGTGCCCACTGCCCAGTGCCCAGCACACGGTACCAGTGACCAGTGCCCAGCACCCAGTGCCCCACACCCAGTGCCCCTGCCCAGTATCAATGCCCAACACCAGTGCACAGCACCCAGTGCTGGACATCCAGTGCCACTGCCAGTGCCCAGCACTAACACCCAGCACCCAGTCCCAGTGCCCAGCACCCCATGCCAGACCCCAGCACCCCGGACCACTTCCCAGGACCGATGCCCAGCCCCAGCCCCCAGCCCCAGCCCCAGCGCCCCCGGGGGTGCCCCGCGGCCCGGCAGTGTCACCTGAAGGCGAGGCAGTGGCGCTGCTGGCGCTCGGTGAGCAGGCGCAGGGGGTCCCTGCAGCAGTAGCGCTGGTGGCAGGTCCCGCAGCAGAAGGTGAAGAACTCGCAGTCGAAGCCCGGGTGCCACGAGCCGTTCCTGTCCACGTACCACAGGCAGTCCTCGCCCCCGGCCACTGCGGAGGGTCACCTGTTACCGGAGCCACCCGGCCACCCCACCCCGGGGCAGCGGCAGCGCCACTGTCCCCACCCTGCCTCACGTGGCACAACCTGGACCCCGCCGTGTCCCGGACCGCTGCTCCCCCTGCACACCGCGCCGTCCTGCCCTGTGCCCACCCCCGACCCCTGCTCCATCCTGCCCCAGGGACCCCAAACCCTGCTCCATCCTGCCCCAGGGACCCCAAACCCTGCTCCATCCTGCCC
>NW_020961575.1:2918-6119 GCF_003031625.1 Empidonax traillii | reverse complement strand
TCCCTTCCCCTCCCTGCACCCCCTTTCCCAGCCCTCCATCCCAGCCAGGCTCGCTGGGTGGGCACAGCTGGACCTGGGGCACCCCCCTGGCACTGGGACACCCCACTGGACACTGGGGACACCCCTTGGCACTGGGGACACCCCCCTGGCACTGGGGACACCCCTTGGCACTGGGGACACCCCTCTGGCACTGGGGACATCCCCCTGGCACTGGGGATACCCCACGAATGCCCCAAGCATGGCCAGAGACCAAAAACCCAGAGCCCCAACCTGGCAGCACCAACTGTCCCCAGGGATGGGCACCCCGGGAGGGGACAGGGCTGGAGACACGGAGGGGACACGTCTCGAGGGTGACACTTCCCAAAAACCACCTTTATTAGAGACCAGAACCCCAAACTGAGGATGTGGTGACATGGGGGTCATGGGGTCACCTCAGCACTGGGGTCACAGTGCCACCAGTGTCACCATCACCACCACGGTGCCGGTGCCACTGAGACCACAGGGGGTGGGGGCCAGCCCGTGCCACCCCGCTGTGCGTCCCCCCCGTGTCCCCAGGCCGGGGTGGGGATGTCCCTGGGCCAGCCAGGCCGTGCCCCCCGCCAGGGCCGGGGCTGCTCTCACACCTGTGTGACAATCTCGCCGTTCTCAGGCACGAAGAGCTGTGTGGGCACGGCGGGCACCGAGCGCCGCAGCATCGGCACCGGGGGGGCCTGGGGACCCCAAAATGTCAGCAGGGACCCCACAACCCGCCCAAGGGTACCCCAGGGCTGCCCCCGGGACCCCCGTGGGTCCGGCTGGTGGGACCCTGGGTATGAGCAGAGGGACTCACTGGGACCCCCATCCCACCCCAGGGACCCCCTTAGTGTCCTGGTCCCATCCCAGGGACCCTCGTGGGCCCCCAATCCTGCCCCAAGGACCTTTGTAGGACCCCAGTCCTACCCCAAGGACCCCCTTAAGGTTCTGGTCCCACCTCAGGGACCCTCATCGGACCCCAGTCCTGCCCCAGGGACCCCCTTAAGGTCCTGGTCCCACTCCAGGGACCCTTTGTAGGACGCCAGTCCCGCCCCAAGGACCCTCGTGGGACCCCAATTCCTCCCCACGGACCCCCTCAGGACCCCACACCCGCTCTGGGGACCCCACCTGGGGGTGACACCCCCCCCTCAGGGCAGCAACCCCGGGGGTCGTGTCGCCCTCCCGTCCCCCCGTGCCCGTGTCCTACCTGTCCCCGGGACAGCACGGCCCTGGCGAGGGGCAGGTCGGGGGCGGTTCCCACGCGGGGGGGTCTCCCGAGGGCGCCCTGCCTGTCGAGGGAGCGGGGCCGCGCCCCACGCAGCCGCGCGCGCTGGTGCCACGACTTGAGCTCCTCGGTGACGGCGGCGCGGGAGAGCCCCCTGCCCACGGGGTGCTCCTTGAGCGAGGGGGTCCGCACGATGCGGCTGTGCGAGGGCACGAGGCGCTGGTAGCGCAGCGGGGCCAGATCCTGCTCGTACAGCACCAGGGTCGGGGGGCCGCGGGGGGGGCCCCGCGGGGGCGGCTCGGGCAGGGGAAGAGGCAGGGGAAGGGGCAGGAGGAGGGGAAGGGGTCGGGCTCGGGGCGCGTCGGGGCCGGAGCTGCCCGGGGAGGGGGCGCGGGACGCGCTGGACACGCTGGAGATGCTCTCGTCAGACCCCGAGCGCGGCGAGCGGCCCGTGGGGGGCGGCGGCACCGGCCCCGCGTGGGACGGGGGGCGGCGGCGGGGCCCGGGGGGGCGGCCCCGCGGCTCCAGGGGCGGCCAGAGGGGGTCCAACCTGGGGAGAGAGAGGGATCAGACCGCGGAAAGGGAGGGATCCACATGGGGAAAGGGAGGGATCCACACGGGGAAAGGGAGGGATCCACAGGGGGAAAGAGAGGGATCAGCCTGGGGAGGGGACTGGGATCCAACTCGGAAAAAAGAGGGATCAACCTGGGGAAAGAGAGGGGTCCACATGGGGAAAGGGAAGGATCACCCTTGGGAGGGGACTGGGATCCAAGCAGGGAAAAAGAGAGGGATTAGCCCAGGGAAATAGAGGGACCACCCTGGAAAGGGGAAAAGGGATCCAACTTGGGAAAAGGACAGGGATTCACCTGTGCAGGGGACAGGGCTCAACCCTGGTGAAAGGAGAGGGATCCATCCTGGGCGAAGGACACGGATCCATCCTGGGGAAAGGTCACAGCACCACATGGGAGAAGAGTGGAGCTAATCCCGTGGCACTGGAGCTCCAGCCTCCCATGGGATCGTCTCCATCCTCCCCACGGGATCATCTCTGTCCTCCCCACGGGATCATCTCCAGCCTCCCTGTGGGATCATCTCCAGCCTCCCTGTGGGATCATCTCCAGCCTCCCATGGGGCTGTCTCCAGCCTCCTCCCAAGGGATCATCTCCATCCTCTCTATGGGATCATCTCCAACCTCCTCCTCATGGGCTGGGCTCCATCATCTTCACAGGGTTATTTCCATCCTCCATCCTATGGATTGAGCTCCATCCTCCCATGGGATCCTCTCCATCCTCCCCATGGGATCCCCTCCATCCTCTCCCCCCATGTCTCCCCTCCCCACTTGCCCTGTGCCCCCTGCCATGCCCAGGCTGTACCTCATGGCCTGGCCCTGTCCCCTCCGTGCCGGTGTCTCGGGGGTGCCGGGAGCGCTGGATCCCCCCTGCCGGACCAGCACCAGGGTCCTCACGGGCACGAACCGGTACGGGGGGTCCCCTGGCCTGGCCCCCGAGGGGGCTGCAGGGTCGGGGCTGTGAGGGGTGGCTGGGGGGCACCCCAGGTAGCAGTGGGAGCTCCAGGTTTCCCCATCCCCAGGGTTGATTCCAGGATTTCTGCCCCTCTCGTAGGGTCTGTCCGGGCTGGTCTCCCGCCAGAGGCTGGGGGAGGACGGGGGTGGTCCCAACCCCGACCCCTCCTCCTCAGTGGGGACCTCAGGAGACGGAGACCTCTGTGGGGTGGGGGGTCCTGGTGGCCCTGAGTCCTCTGCGGGAGAGAGGGAGGGTTGGGATGGAGGGGACACAGGAAGAGGTGGATGGGACAGAAGGGACACACATGGTGGTGTTTGGGATGGAGAGGACACACAGGGAGGGATGGGATGGGATGGGATGGGATGGGATGGGATGGGATGGGATGGGAAGGGGTGGGGGGAACACACAGGGATGTGGAATGGAGGGGACACAGGAAGGGATGGG
>NW_020961575.1:0-2606 GCF_003031625.1 Empidonax traillii | reverse complement strand
ATGGGATGGGATGGGATGGGATGGGATGGGGGGAACACACAGGGAATTGGAATGGAGGGGACACAGGAAGGGATGGGATGGAGGGAACACACATGGTGGTGTTTGGGATGGAGAGGATACACAAGGGAGGGTTTGGGATGGAGGGGACACTTGGGGTTTGGGATGGAGAGGACACACAAGGGGTACCCCAGAGGCTGCCCAGATCCCCCCAGCCCCTTACCCTCCTCCAGCAGGCCCGTGTCAGACAGGGAGCTCTCCTCAGAGCCACTGAGCTCTGCGGGGCCAGGACAGGGGAGAGGGATGGGGGAGAGGGATGAGAGAGAGGGACAGGGCAGACGGGGTCAGTGAGGGCAGAGCCGGAGCTGCCGCCGGTGCCCAAACGCTCCCACGGCCCCTCCACCCCCCGCACATCCCCGCAGGGCTCCGCTCCCCGCTCCGTCCCTCCCTCCTTCCCTCCCCCCTCTCTCCCTCCCTTCTTCCCTCCCACACCGCTTGTCCCGACACGCTCCGGTACCGGCCGGGCCGGCTCTGCCGAGCCGGGCAGTTCCCAACCTGCTCCCAGCCCGCTCCCGGCCTCATCCCAGCCTGTTCCCAGCCTCATCCCAGTCCGATCCCAGCCTGTTCCCCGCCTCATCCCAGTCCGATCCCAGCCTGTTCCCCGCCTCATCCCAGTCCGATCCCAGCCTGTTCCCAGTCTGGGCACGTCGGGGCCACGGGCAGGGAAGGAACCGCCACGGTCCCAGTCCTTGGGAGGGGACAGGGATGGGACGGGGCCGAGGAGAGAGCAGGGACCCCCTGGATGGGCCCCCCGGGATGGGACATGGCAACGGGGCCACGTCCTACCCTCCTTTGGGGTGCAGGGAGTGATCAGGGGGAGTTCTGGGGTGCATTGAGGGGCTGAAGTGTTGGGGTACATTCAGGGGTGCAATCAATGGGGTGAAGTATGGGGGTGCATTGAGGGGTTGAAGTTTTGGGGGGCTCTCAGGAGGTGGAATCAACAGGGTTGAGTTTTGGGGTGCACTCCACAGGGTGCACTCACAGGGAGGGTATATCGGGGTGCACATCCCAGGGATGACATTCCAGGGGGGTTCCAGGTGGGAATAGAGGGGCCTACACTGGGCACGGTGTATCGGGGGGTGTCCAAGGGGTGTGTTCAGCAGTGACAGGGAATTGGGGTGCATTCCCCAGGGAGGGTGTTTTGGGGGCTGTCTAGGGGGGTGCATTCAGTGGGGATGGAGGACATTCACCAGGGATGGGGAACTGGGGACCATCCAGAGGGATTGGGATGGGGAACTGGGGCGCATTCCCCAGGGACATTCCCCACCAAGCTGCTCCCCCACTCCCCCTTCCTGCCCTCCCGGTTGGCCGGGGGTCTCGGGGGCCTCACCCTGGGCAGTGCCCGTGTCCCTGTGCCCGGCCAGGAGGCGCCGCTGGCTCAGGACCTGCTCCAGGTCCCGCAGCTTCTGCTCCTCCCGCAGCGCCGCCGTTTGTCGCCGCTTCCGCAGGCGCCGTCCGATGTTCTGCTCGTGGCACAGGCGGCGAGAGGCCTCGGCGATCCTCAGCTGCAGCGCCCGCTCCCGCTCCAGGGGGTCCTGAGCGCCGGGACGGGGGTCGGGAATGCGGCCGAGCCCACCGGAACAGCCCGACGGCACCCAGAGCTCCGGGAAACACCCGGGACCCACCCTGACACCCCAATAGCACCCAGAGCTCCAGGAAACACCGCAGGACCTCCCTGACACCCCGACACCGCCCAGCACCTCAGCACCCCAACACCATCCACAGGACTTCAAACTCCAACACTCCCCATCATCTCAGCACCTCAAACCCACCTCATACATGGAACCCCAACACCTCCATCACACACGGAACCCCAACATCTCCCATCACCTCAGCACCCCACACCCACCATCACTCTTGGAACTCCATCATCTCCCATCATCTCCCATCATCACAGATGCAACCCAAACACCTCCCATTGTCTCAGCTCCCCACACCCACCATCACACACGGAACCCCAACACCTCCCACAGCCTCGACATCCTGGCACCACCCACGGCATCTGCAGTCCCACCTCCTGCCATCCCCCCGGCACTACCCACCGTGTTTGGGACCCCAAACCCACCCACAGCACTCGGGACCCCAACACTGCCCTTCACGGGGCACCCCAACAGCACCCTGGGAGCTGGGAACCCCCCACCCATGGGATTGGGACAGTGACATCCCCATGGGAATCCTGGGCACCTCCCACAGCCCTGGGATGGGATGGGATGGGATGGGATGGGATGGGGTGGGGTGGGATAAATGGGATGGGATGGGCTGAGGAGGGGTCCCCACCCCCCTCCCTTTGCACCCCGGACCCCCCTCACCACCCCACGCAGGACAACGATCTCATCCAGCTTGAAGGCGGCCCCGATCCTGCGCCGGACTTTGGGGGGCTTCTCACCCGCCTTCAGGGGGTACTCCCGGGGCAGCGTCCCCGTCAGCTCCTGGGACAGCACGGGGACACTGAGGGGACACTGAGGGGACACTGGGGGGGGACACTGAGGGGACACTGAGGGGATACTGGGGGGACACTGAGGGGACACTGAGGGGGTACTGGGGGGACA
>NW_020961574.1:2002-6129 GCF_003031625.1 Empidonax traillii | reverse complement strand
CCAGGAGAATCTGTCCTGAAGCCTCTGTAAATAAACGGCTTTATCTTAAAACGTTATCAATTGTGTCTTCCTTGTTGTTGTTTGGGTTTTTTTTTTTGCTGTTAAAGGCTATTAAAACATTTATATTGTGGGAGATTATTTCAGAAATCAGGTTTTTTATAGACTTTATTGCTATTAAACCCTGCCAGGGAGAAGGTAAGTGATGCTAACAAACCTCCAGCACTCAATGAGGAATTAGACTCTTTGAGTGAACAGATTGTCCTATAGTGCAAAAACTCCTCCAAAGTCTGGGCATTTCATAGGGGAATTTGTATTTTGCTGAGTTCCTGGATCAAATTATAACTTGAAATTACTACTTCTTCTCAGGAAATAACTTCAAGAGCGGGGAATTTACTGGGTTTCATACTTAGTTCAAATGCTGAAAATAAAGATGCTGCAAGAGAAGGAAAAAAAATACATGTACACCAAAAAACCCCAACCTTGCTGGTTCTGCCCATAAAATATTGCCTGCTTCTCATGCCCAAGCACAGCAATGAAGCATTATATTAAATATATACATGTTTAACAAGTCTTTGGCCAAAAACCAAGATTTTTAAACAACAGGTTTCCAGTTCAAGACCCAAGGCGGCCCCTGAGTGCCACAGAACCAGGGCCACTGCCTGCCTGGGCCAAAACCAGGCCTGAGGAGCTGCAAACGTCCCAGGACATGACCCTGGGCCTACACTGAGGTCACTGCTGGACAGCATCACCTCTGCCCACTGCTGTGCCATGTGGGTCAGTAGTAAAGCAGGTTGAAGAGGGATTAATGTGCTCATAATGAAAAAAGGCCTGTTTGTTTGCAGAATGGTTCGGTTCTACCCTCCTGTCACCCTTCAGTCAGGATCTTCTCGTGGAGGGAACAGGAGCTTCCCACGCGCTCCCTTCCGAACCCCACCTGGAGAGCTGTCGATTCACCGTCCCAGTGCCCGGTCCCACAGCTGCTACCGAACCACATTCTGTAAATATTAGGGCAAACACAGACAAAAGGCAGCACGTGGCCACGGCCAAATGTTTAGTTTAGCAAGAAATGCCTAAACCAAACAAGATGCTGTTTCCTGGCCCTCTCTGGAAGGCCCGTTTGGGGAGTTCCAGCGCAGGGATGATCCCAAAAGCTCCGTGGGCAGAGAAGGAACCACTGGCAGCCCGTGGCTCACACATTTTCGGGCATGACCTCGTTCTTTACTACCACTTTTCACTTCTGCTGCAGTGTTTTAAAACCCCGGGCCTGACATCATTTCTGTATTACGTGCCTTTCGTTATGACTGGAGAAATGCAAAGAACTCAACTGGAAGTTACAGAAGAAACCATCCCTCCCTCCCAACTCACTCTCATCCAGTGAGAAGGGAGTACCATCACATGTCTTTGTATCCAAACACACACACACCAAACAGTTCTGGTTATTTACAGTGGTACTTCTTTCTCTGAAGGGAAGGCCAAACCTAATGGTACCTGAGCAGCATTTCTGAAAATTAACTACATGGAAACAGTGCTGCAGAAATGCCCTAATAAATTTGACTTAAAAAGACAAATTTACTCATAAATAGCAATTATCTGTCTCATATTATACAGAATCACTAAATTATCTATATCTTAGCTATATATAGATATATTAAAAAATAACTGTTAAAGCGATTTAAGACACTGTTTTATCTGTATGGGAATATCTATCTGCCTCAACCCCAATTACCTTAAAACAATCGTAAAAATCAATTCATACTGGAATTTCAGAGGTTCCTTGAAATACCATATTTAATGTTACAACTTTTTTCTGTTTGATCACACCAATCTCCACCAAGTTTAACCCATGATTCCTTATCAATCCAACCAAACCAAGCAAAGTTATCTCTTCCAACAAGTAGCTGTCATTGTATATACCAATGATAATTCTGCCTTATTTTGAACCTACTGTTTATAAGCACTTGGTCTATAATATCAACACATTCCCCGCCTCTCCAGTTGGGAAAGATAAGATATGCATGCTAAATTAAATAAATATCTCCATCATAACAAGATATTGGAAGTACAAGCTTCGCCAAACTCAGCAAACAAATTTACCAACCCAACAGTTCTCTATGATGTAGACCTTTTAATCTGATTTATTCCAGCCTCTGGGCTCTCCTGAAAGTTACTTTTACACCTACATTTTTTACTTTTTAAATGAAACGCTGGCCATCAGTGAATATCACATTTCCCCAGCAAGGAAACCATTCAACTGCTCTAGTATCGTAGGGAAGAGCAAACACCACATGGAATTGGGCCTCATGAGAGTGAAGACAACTCTACCCAAACCTTGTTGGAGGCAGCATTCTGTGCTTCACTCTCTGGGACAGGATTTGCAGGGTGCAACCAGGAAAAATGCCATGTTTAAGGTCCCAGATGGTTAAAACTTCCCTCTAATCACAAACTTCAGCTGGGAAGTTGTTTCAGTTCCTCAGCATCCGTACAAATGGTGGGTTTTTGGTCTTTGTTCGTGAGGCAGACCCCCCTGAGAAGCCGGGAAGGTACCTTGGCTGCCACGGAGCTCAGGTTCCAAAGGGATACACGAGGCCTAGAGGGAATTTGGTGCCCAAAACGCTGCCGGTGTCAGCGGCAGCGGGGGGAACACCTGCTCTGTCACCCCTGCGACCCTCCCGCTAACACTCGGGAAGAGGAAACTTCGGGAGGGAGCCGGAGACCACCCCCGGAGCCCAACACCCGCGAACACCTTCCCAGCCCGGCCAGGCTCCTCCAGGAGCCGCTTCCCTCGCAGCTCCGGGAAAATCGGCGCCCGAAACGCACCTGCACCGCGTACCCAGGCCGGGCACAGGGAGGGGGAGGCAGGATCGCTCCGAGCCGCCTCTGCTGCTGCTTAAATGGGACCCGGCCCAGGCCCGGCAGCGCCGGAGCGGCTCCCGGGCAGCTCCCGAGCCCGGCCAGGCCCCGCCGCGGCTGCCGGGGATGCGGATCCCGGGGGGAAAGGGGGATGGAGCGGGGACACGGCGGCGGCGGGCCCGCCCCAGGCCGCGGGGAGCGAAGGGGGAAGGAAGCGCGGAGCAGGGCATGGAGGGAGCTCCTCCATGGCCGGGCAGAGAGGGAACCCCGCGCCCGGGAGGCCCGAGGCGGGCGGGGAGAGGCGAGGAAGGAGGCGAAGCGCGGCTGTAACCCGGTGCAGAGGAAGGTCCGCGGGGTCCCGGCCCGGGGGGAGGGAAGCGGGGGAGGGCGGCCGCACTTACTCTCATTTAACACCTCCAGCAGCTCGGCGCAGCTCTCACACATTGTTCATTAACAGCAGCAGCCGCCGCCGCCGCCTCCTCCCGACCATTGATTGATCCGCTCGGTGCTGCTGATTGATGATTGATGGGGGCCGGGGCGGGGGTCACCGGGGGGGAGGGGAGGGAGGGGGCGGGAAGGAATGGGAAGAGAAGGGGAGGGGGGGGAGAGGCAGGGGCCGGTCTGGGATCCGGGGCGGCTGATCAATGCAAATGAGCCTGTGGCGGCGGCGGCAGCGGGGAGGAGGAGGAGGAGGAGGAGAAGCCGAGTCACTCACTGGCTCCCAGGGACTCCACGCGCCGCCATTTTGCTGAGGGGGAAGGAGGAGGAGGAGGGGACGGCAGCGAAGGGGGGGACGGGGCGCTCGGGCGCCGCTCGGCAGTTTCCGACCAGGCAGGAGGAGGCGAAGGTGGCCGAGTCCCTCCTCCTCCCTTTTCCCTCTCGCCCCGCCTTCCCACGGCGGCTCCGAGCGGCGGGATGGCGAGCGGGGAGGAGGAGGAAAGGGGGCGGGAGGGTAAAATGGCGGCGGCGGCGGTTGGGCGCGCGCCCGGGGAAGGGCGGGAAGCGCCTCTCCCTGCCCCTCTTCCCTTCTCCCTGCCCCTCTTCCCGCCTCCCGCGGCCGGGAATCTCCGCCAGCAACGCGCACACGCCGCCGCTGTGACAGGGAACGGGGAGGGGGGAGCGGCTTCTCCTGCCCGCCCCTTCCTTCGGTGCCTGGAGCCGCGCTCGCCGCTGCCCGGGCTGCCTCAGGGACCTCCCGCCTGAAGGGAGCGCTTAGCCCGCCAGCTCCATAGAGAGGAAGCTCCGTGCTTCCAGGCGGTTTTCCAGGTCTTCGGGAT
>NW_020961574.1:0-1037 GCF_003031625.1 Empidonax traillii | reverse complement strand
TTTTTTTTTTTTTTTTGCCATCTCTTAATCCTTGCTCCCTTGCATGGAATCGGAATATGGATCACATGACAGATCGTGGCTGGTTTTTCTCCCCGAAGTAGGCACTTCACCACTATTAAGTGCTAATTTTTATTTCTGTAGTACCACCCAGTGGTGAGTCCGTGTGTTACTCCCTACCCTTCTACTTGACTGACTTGTACATAGGATTAAGAAACCAAATCTATTAATAGCCGCAATGCAGATGCCATATAATTTGGGAGAAAGTAAAATAAAATGACCAAATGAGGGAGGGGAAGAAAGAAAGAAAAAAAAAATTGAGTTCTTTGGTGGCCATTCGTATTTTTTCCATTTAAAATAAGCCAAATGTCATTGGAGAAATGCAGTTCTGGGTTTAATTCCATGTGCATATTTATCCAGGCTGGTAACACCGTGGTGGTTGTGTATGTAACCTCCCACTCCTGAACTCCCTCCTCCTGAGGCGCCAGTTTGTTAAACTAAGAGAATTACACTGTTGTTTAAAAATAAGAGACAACAGCTAGAACTACTGTGGAAGTCAGGAACATACCAGAATGATGTCATCTGGACTTCTTGTCACTGCTTGTTTTTGAAATACTTTCCAAGTTGGGTTTATTATCAAGGATAGCTATTCCTCCCTGCTTAGATTTCCTTTTACTTATTTGAACAAATACAGAAAATTGAGTGTCCACATGAGGCACAGATTCCTTATCTGTTACTTGATGCAAATGTCTTTCAAAGAGATTTCTGAGAATAACAAAGGGTAGTATTAATAAAAGACAAGAGGAAGACTGTGAGTAAAAAATTAAAAACTTCCTTGAAACTTGTTACTGATCTCATTGGTTGTAATTTATAGTCAGTCTTTTCTAAACAATGTATTGTCTACTGGGAGAAATCAAACCAGCACTAGCTGGTTAGTTATTAAACTAATTAGTTATATAAATGGTTATTATTATTATGGAGATTTGGTTAATAACTAACCAGTTTAGTCATTAAAATTACAGATATACCAGAGCCTGTAA
>NW_020961573.1:4625-6130 GCF_003031625.1 Empidonax traillii | reverse complement strand
GGCGAGAGGAAACCCTCGGGGCCAGCCCCTGCTGCTGCCCCTTGAGAAAGGGAGGGCAGGAGGAAGATTGGTATGGGCCAGTGTCGACATGAAGGCACTCAAGTCCTGGCCGGGGGGCACGATGTGCTCAGCCTGGTGGCAGAGAGAAGGGAGGGAGCAGAAAGGTTGAGGAGCATTAGGGAGCCTGAGGAAGAGAGAGGCTGATGGGACCAGGCTCCCTCTGCATTTTTATTTTTGCCTCATTAATTTAATGATCTCTGAAAACGCGATTCTTCTCTCTTCTTCGATGTCGAAGTCTGAGTACCGGCTGTTGGATCCTCTTCGTCTTCTTGGGGCAGGTGATGTCTCACGGGCCGGGATTATCTTTATCTGGGTGAGCTGAGGTGCCCAGGTGACGTGCTTGGGCTTGCAGGTCTTGGCTGGTTGTTCCTCCTGTGAGGTGGAAGGGCCTGGGGGCAAGAGGCAATGGTGAGCTCCCACTTCTCAGGGGCAGCCCCCGGCTGGGGCAGCACTGCCAGCCCAGGACGTGTCAGGCAGCAGGGCCACCTGCCTGTCCAGAGAGCCCCAGGTTGGAGGTGCTGGTCCCCACCCACCAGCACGCAAGCTGTTGTCCCACACTTTCCCTGCTTGCTCCGTGTCCCCCTCCCCAGCAGACAAGCACTTCCCTTTCCCTTTGCCACCCTGTGCCCGAACAAGGCCATACCAGGCTCTTCCTGTGCACTGTCCACCACGGGAGGCTGTGCGCTGTCCACCACTGTCCTTCTGGCCCTTGGACTTGGGGCCACAAGTGCCCTTCACAATGGTGGGCTGGGAAGGAGAGAGCAGCTGGAGGGCAGGAGGAAGCGCACAGAGGAGCCTGGAATGGGGCAGTGCAAAGATGAAGGCACAGCTGTCCCGGGCCCTGCCATTGGGGCCGGCACTCGGGCGTGGCTCAGCCCCACTCCTGAGGGGACATCCGGGCTGGCTGGAATGATTTCAGGTGGCCCTCGAGACCAGCAGCCCCAGCAGTGCCAGCCAGGTCCCCGGGGATGTGGCTGTGGATTCCCAGCCCTCCAGGGCAGCGGGCTCTGCAACTGCTGGATCCTGAGCACATCCTGGGCTGCTCCTGGTTCCACAGCAGGGCCCAGACCCTCAGAGCTGCCCCGCAAGGTACCGCAGGAGCAACGCCAGCCTCAAGTCCAGACTGTGGGGCACAATTTGCTCAGCCTGGTGGCAGAGAGACAGGAGGGAGGAGAAACGTTGAGGCGCATAAGGGAGCCTGAGGAAGAGAGAGGCTGGTGGGAGCATGATCTGTCAGCATTTTTATGGGGTTTTTTTATTAACTGACTAAAACAAAAAAATTATCTTCTTGCAAGTTGTTGAATTCTCTGTCTTCTAACCAGTTCGAGCAGTGAAGGAGCAGGTCCGGGTGCACTCAGATGCCGCAGGGTGGCAGAGGCCTCTGCCCTGGAGGGCTGGGAAGTCCGAGGCTGATTCCGAAGGGGCCAGGCCTCTGCCCTGGAGGA
>NW_020961573.1:0-1269 GCF_003031625.1 Empidonax traillii | reverse complement strand
GAGACTCTACCATGTCCATTGCCATCAACATGTTCTGCTCGTCTGCCTTCTCCTTCTTCAGTGTGTCCAAGGACTGGAACAGCGTCTTTCAACACAGAAAGCAGCCCATGAAACCGCAGTAGGGTTGGAGCTGCCTCCTGCTCAGCTTGGCACCCCCTGCTCCCCATACCCAAAATCCTCTGAGAAACACCCTTGGAACACGCTCAAGGCTGTGACGGGGTGGGCAGGGGGACAGATTTCTTGGGGTCCCCCAGCTGGAGTCTGCCTAGGAGATACACTATGTTGGACTTCCAGCCACCCACCTCAATAGCTTTCTGCTTTAGCTGGCAGTCTGTCTGGAGGCTCACAGAGACATATCTGAGTTTGTCACAGTCTTCTTGAATCTTCCGGAATGTTTCCTCCATGTTCTGCAGCAGCTCCTGGTCCTGCTCCAGGGGAGAAGAAAAAGTGGTGCTGAGTAAAGGGGGTCTGTTTTCCTGGCACAGGAAAACCTGGGTTACTCAGCCAGTGGCCACGAGCCCTCAGTGTCAGTGGGACATTTGCACCAAGGTTTTAATTTCCTTCCATGGTACTGCCTAGTCCAAGCCAATTTGGGGCAGCAAGGGATCCCCTACATTTTAGAGCAGTGCACAGCCATTCAGGAGATACCTTTCAGCCCCCTCCCCAAAGCACTCTGTAGTCAAAGGTGCAGTTGGAGCACGCTGCCTTTGCCATCTCCTCCTCCTCCTGCACCATCCCCACTATCTCCCCCAGCTCGCACGGCTGCAGGGAAGGCAGAAGGAATCCACTCAGAGATGGGATGGATGCAACCAGTAGCCCTGGGTGCTGTGGGCTCGATGGCCCCAGCCAGCTGGGGGATGGGGCTGGGAACACTGTCAGGATCCCTCCACTGAGCCCGCGGGTGGTGGGAGTGAACACCCAGCACCTCACCTGAGCATTCAGCTGGTTGGCCATCTCAGTCACCATCTGTTCCAGCATGGAATTTCTCATCATCTGCTGCTCCTCCATCTTCATCAGCTCACTCTTTGTCTCCTTCAGAACGGACCTGACCAGCGAGATGGGGGCAGGGACAGGCTTAGCCTCCCCAGTGCTGCTTGGACAATGTCCCTTAGCCCCAAACCAGGATGCTCCCAGGCCCTCTGGGCTTCTTTGCAGCCCTATAGGGTACTAAACCCTGTCCCGTCCTCTTACTCCATTTGCTGAGTGATCTGCTTGCTGATCTCCTCTTTCCACTTGGCTATATCCTCCTTCAGCTTTGTGATGTCCTTC
>NW_020961572.1:4409-6135 GCF_003031625.1 Empidonax traillii | reverse complement strand
TAAAGTTCATATTGAAAACGTTTTGGGTTTTGATGTTCTCAACTACAGAAACTGGCATCTGATGGATGGCAGTGTCTAACATCAGTTTGAACACTGGCCCTAACCCTAAAAGAAATCCAGAGACTGTAGTGTGCTTGCTCTGTGCAAGATTTCCTGCATCAAGAATTGCTGGTGTATCACAGGGCTGGATTTTTGCTTCAGCGCGAGGTGGAATTCCTGAAGTTCTAGCAGATCTGGCCCCACTAACAGCTGCAGTACCCAATTTGCAAACCTAACAGCCACACTACAAGCAGTTGCATGCTTGGGCACTGACAGGTTGGAAACATATTTGGAGAAAAGAGGTATTATCACTCACTCACACTCCCCTTCTAATTCTCCTGTCTGGCTTGTGAAAGAGCCAGCGAGGCAGTTGTGACTTATGGTTTATTACAGGCAATTGAGTGCTGATACCATGCCTTTAACTGCTGCTGCACTAAATTTCATGGAACCAGTAACTCAAATTCAGAGAGCACCCCAGTCACAGAGGGCAATTCTAATCGCAGGAGACACCCCCGAGAAGGTGGGGAAAGAGCAATAGCAGTATGGCAAGCATTTCAGGAATTAGAAGCAGAGATTTCACCTGAGGAATGTCAAGGCCAAACTGGCTCTGAGGGACCAAAGAGATCTTTACTATTCAATTCAAGTGCATTTAAAGAGACAAAATAGGGCTATTCTGAGTGGGATAAAGGACTTTTATAACTAGCCTGAGCTGTTAAACCACTTGAGCTGTTCTCTGAATTAACCCCTCCAAAACTTACATTGTTTTCTCAGGAATGATGCTGGGAGTCATGCCAGCGCATCCCCACTGAAAATCAAGCTAACCACCTAAGGACTGCTTATGCTTTTTGTGGGAGCACTTATTGCCAGCACAAACTGAATTGGATTCACATATCAATAAGCTCAACCCACAGGGTGGAGACCCTCACTTCTTTATTTATGCTAACACAGGTACACTGTCCACTTCAGACCTGCACAAAACAGTCAAGAACAGCTTTAATACAAACTGACAAGTAAAAGAAGAAGCAGGTCCTGTTCAGGTGGCCGAGTTGCCTCTCCACTGCACAGCACCCATAGTCAGATCATTTCTCAGGAGGGCAGGAAGCTCAACCCCACACTCAAACCAAGGTGCCAGAACCTTGTCTCTTCCCCAGCAGGGCCCAATGACCAGCATTGGGGCATTTGTATCCTGCCCAGGGTCTCTCTCAGGCACATCCCAGGGAGGCTCAGATGCAGACATGATTTTGGTTGTGGACTGATTATCACAATAACTCCAGGGCTGAGCCATGTCCCAGATGAAGAAACACCAGGGCAGGGAGAGAAAATGCAGCTTCTTGTAGGTGTGACCTTCTGTATAGTGTTTGAAATTAAGAAAAGTCAAAAGCTGGTGAGACTCCCAGCTTCACAGCCTTTTTGTCTGAAAACTCTTCTTCAGTTTGTCCCCTCAGCCTCCATTTCTATCTTCTTGGAACAGAGTCAGTCTCCTGCTCTGAACACGCCTCCCTGGCATCTTTGCTCACAAACTTTTTGTTAATATTTATTTATTTTGTAAGGGAAGGATGTCCTCAGTAATGCACACACAAACATGTTCTGGTTGCTCTCTGTGTTCTTGTGTCTTCCAAACATTTACTGAGCCTGGAAGTGATTCCAACAGTTTTGTAGAATCATGGAATAACTCAGGTTGGAAAGA
>NW_020961572.1:0-1542 GCF_003031625.1 Empidonax traillii | reverse complement strand
TCCATGAAAATGAAGCATTAGGTATGCCTGTGCCATTTCTGAAGGAAATTTGACTAACCTGATTTTTATAGTGCCCACCATAGTATCTGACAATAATAGAGAAGTTGTCTCCAAGCCCATCCCATCCCATCCCATCCCATCCCATCCCATCCCATCCCATCCCATCCCATCCCATCCCATCCCATCCCACTTGTCAAGCTGGGGGCTATCATGTGGGAGACGTGCCCTCTGTGCCTTCACTAGCAGGTGTGCAAGAAGGAGTCACATTACCTGGGGCTTCAGGAAAATGTCCACAAAGGAATAATGAGGGTGGGGTGGTGATGAGGGCAGCCAGATGGGAGGTGAATTCCTGGTTTCCCCTAGGGTGATTTGTCTGTTTAGAATACAAGATTCCAAAGAAATCCCCGAAGTTATTCTGGCAGCAGGACCCGGAACTAACAGATGTTTATTCACCTTGAGGGCCTGCTATTCCTTCTCTTTGGGAGTGCACAGTGACACACCCTCTCAGTGGTGGCAGGATGAATGGCTGCTGCTCCTCTGCTACGTGATGAGACTGGTCTCTGTGTTCATTTGATTTTTCATTTTTCCATTTTTAGGAAGAATGAAGCTTCCTAAGTATTTTCACTGTCTGGGTGATACTGTGGATAGAAACTGGCTGTACATTATTGTGATGGACAAAATTTCATCTTATCAGTGTAGGATACCTGTAGAGAGGCAAGGTGAGCTGTCAGATTTTGTTGCTTTAGCTCCAGGAATATTTCTTTCCAAGCTGATGTAAAAAAAAAATTCCAGTCTCCACCCTGATTTCAGAATCATGAGATTTTCCATGAGGACTGCTCTGTATTATACTTTTAAACCCCTGGAATGCAATGATTCTGATGTAATGTGAAGCTACTGGAGAACCTAGTCAGTTTTGTATTTGCTCATCCTTACACATTTCATCCATAACATTTCACTTTCCTGAATGTACATAAATGATTTCCCAACTTGCTTCCATGAGAACTGCAAAAGATTTGTCTCTTTAATCAGTGTGATATTAATAGGCTGTCTGTTATCTTTGCAGGCTTATTTACTCCCTACATGTTTAGAAGCTTCCTCATAAAATGGTCAGCCAGGTCTCGACAATATTCAGGAACTGTAACAGCACATTATTTATGGAGAAAAACGACAGTAAAACTACAGTATCTCTCTAACTCCTGCTTTATCAGCCGATGTCTGTTTGAGCTTTGTTCATAGTGTTTTTTTTAGTTTTTATTTTAAAGAGTACCTTATTATTTTGAATATTTATATATTCAAGAATACTGATTTGAGCACAAACTGAACTTTGATTCATTAGAGCTCAGGTACACATGAAAGATCTTGCAGGGACTAATGCAAGCGTTTTTTCTGTTATGCATGGAGGGTATGACCTTTCAAACCCCTCCCCATTTTGTTTACTGGAAGGTAATTTCATACTTCCTTGTGAGCAAAATTTCTGCCAGCCACACAAGAAATGTAATCATTGCCCATCTGCTCCAGTGTTTCTGTGCCAACAGGATATTA
>NW_020961571.1:4741-6136 GCF_003031625.1 Empidonax traillii | reverse complement strand
CAGGACAGGGCCCGTGCTGGGCTCAGGGCAGGACCCAGGGAAAGGGTGTGTGGAGCAGCCGTGCAGCAATGAGGGGCAGAGCTGCTCTGGGGAGGGCAGCAGGACCATTGCTTCCTCCAGCTCCCAGGGACCTCGCAGCAAAGGGGAAAATTTCCAACCCCTTAAAGAAGATTCAGATCACAGTCAAAAAGTAAGCAGACGCTGAAGTGCTTTAGGGCATGAGGGGCATCCACTTGGAACCAAAATCCCAACCTAAATATGTTTTGTGAGATGTGAAGACAGGAGAGAAAGGAGAGGCAGGATGGAGCCCCGTGGCTGGGAAGATGCTCAGACAGCACAGACTCAGCAGTGGGAACGTGGACAGGGGCTCAGAGCTGAGCTGGGTTGCTGCCCCTCTCACCAAACCCCTCTGTGCCCCACGGTGCAGGTGCTGGTGGGATGGCCCAGGACATCTGCAGCTCCCCAGGGCATGGTGAGTACAGGGACAGGGCCTGTAAAGGGAGTTATGAGGGAGGGGAGATGGGAAGGGAGAAGGGCTTTGTTCCCCCATTGTGCCCCCCACGAGAGCAAATTCTTCTCTGCTGAGATCCAAGCCAGCTCGGGCAACAATAACACTCTCCTTGTCCATCCCTGTGCCATCTCTCCAGGTGATCTACCAGCTCCTATCCTCTCTGTGGACCCCAGAGCTGCAGAGGACAGAGAACAGGTTTTTCTTCGGTGCCAAATTGTCTGGAAGTCTCCTGCCACCCAAATCATCTTCTGCATGGATGGGGTGGAGGTGCACAGGCTGAAAGCCCAACAGGGAAAAGAGACCTACCACCTGGTCTTCCCCATGACGAGGGGGAGAGCAGGGACATACACATGTGGATACCAGTACAGGGACAACAGCAATCAAGTGAGGAACTCAGCCCTCAGTGCTCCCTGGATTCTGAGTTTCAGAGGTGAGCCATGGAACTCACTGGGGCATGGGCTGGAAACTCTCACAAAAAAAATCTCTGTGGTAGGAAACAGTTGTTCCTTCTTCATGCAGTGTTTGAGGGTGCTGTTCTGTTCCCCTCAATTTCTATCTCTTCAGTCAGTTTGGGGGCATTTTGGAAAAGAGGATTGAAAATATCTCTGGCTTACCATTTAGAGATTTACAGGAAATATTTGGAAACATCTTTCAGGGGAAGCACATTCCAAAGATATTAAATTTCTCTCCAAAACGTGTTGTGGTCCATCTAAGACCATTGTCTAGGCCGTGCCAAGAATTTTGGTCATGGTGTGAGACTTGGCAGATGCTGAAGTGCTTTAGGGAGCCAGAGGCATCTCCCTGGAACCACCAACACAACCAAAATGGACTTGAGGAGGTGTCAAGAAAGGAGACAAGGCAGAGGCAGGATGGAGCCCCGAGGC
>NW_020961571.1:0-2195 GCF_003031625.1 Empidonax traillii | reverse complement strand
CCCTCCCCTCACTGCAGGGCCTTTCCCAATTCCACCTGCAATCCCAGCAATTCATGTCCCAGCAGGGTTTGCAAAACAACTGCCCATTGAACAAGGGCAGATTTGTCCCCAGGCTGTTGCTCCCCAACTTCTTCCCTGCACACACAGCCCAGCTCCTGCTTGCACAGGAAAGGAGACAACACCCCCCCAGCCCTGCTCTGCATCCCCAGATGGAAGGGCAGCTTCCTCTGCTGCCAGGATGGGGGGACAGGAGGGGCAAACAGGGCAGGGGATTCAGTGCTGAGCCCGGGGGATCTGCTCTTCAAAGGCAGGGTGGGGCTTGTCCCTCCCAGAATGGAAACAAGGGCTCACTCTGTGCTTTTTGCCCCCCACCAGACTCCACCATCGCCCACGCTGGACCAAAGAGGGTGAGTTGTGGCACAGCCTTGGTGCCAAAGCAGGGAGCAGGGCCCAGGGGTGGGATGTGGGTGTCAGGGTCTGTGCAGGTGGGCTGGGCTGGGGAGTCCCAAAGAGCTGATCACAGGAAGAAAAAAAAAGGACACCACTTGCAGAGAATGACAATTATAAGAGTTGTGTTTTTTTTACCAAAAGTAAATGATTCTGCCTTTTTTTTTCTGCTGCAAAACACTTTCCCTTTAAAAATGGTTCTCGACTAAATGCCAGATATTGCACCAGATATTGACAATGTCTGATGGATAAATCCATCTGAAATCTATTCCCTGTGTTGTACATGGACCTGTGAGCCCCTCGAGTGAAGACATCTCCATCTCCCTGTGTCAAAAGGAACCTGGGTGTCCAAAAGGAACCAGGTGATCCAACTGCAGGTGTGCTCTTCTCTGTGCCCACAGCTGCTTTTCTTCTTTTAATAAAAGATTTGGTAATAAAAGATTTGGTTGTTAGGAACCCTCACTGCCAGGTTGTGTCTTATTATATTCCATTCATAAGTCACAAGTGGTGCCCTGGAACAGGGACCAAGGACTTGCCCTGTACCAGGGAAGAACACGGCAGCATTTGGACTTAGCTTGTTTTAAAGCTGAGGAATGCTCTGCTCTCTGAAGAAAAAAAACCTGACGTGGAGAGAGCAGTGCTGAAAGCAGATGGGGACGTTGCTTGGCAGGACTGAGCTGGGAACTAAAAAAAGGTGAAGTTACACCCACAAAGGGACACCAAGGAAGAAAAAGCCGCAGTGAACTCAAGGTGAGAAGCTGACATGCAATAAACAAGTGCACAGGAAATAAACACAGATATAAAAGCTTTGTGTCTATTATTGAGACAGTGTTCAACAGAAACCACACAAACCAGGCTAGTCAAATTGTTAAAATGGGAAAAATAACTGTCTCAGGATTTCTATTAACCGAAATCCTTGATGTGACTGCTTGAAAAAATTTGGAGAGACAGCACGAGAAAAACCAAGAAAGGAGAATGTGGACGCTTTAAAGATTTCACAGGAGTGAAATTGCCAGCGCACGAACTGAGACTACAATGGCTTTTGGTGCCAACTCTGTGCCATGAACAGCTCTCGTTTCTTTTCCAAAAGTGAAGCTCCCAGCAGTGGAACTACACGATATTCTCCCTTAGCACATCGAGGAGCACAAGCACGGGCTGTGGCAGGGTCTCAGGCACGACTCAGCTCCCTGACGCAGGCATAGAATCAATCCATCACTCCGAGGTTTGAACATTTTTTTTTCCTTCATCAATTTTAGTATTATTCTCAACATTTTCCTTTAAATCTCTAGTATGGCATGTGTGTGAGCACATCTAATGGTGCACACGTACCCAGGACTTGGTGGTTGTTGTTTTAAAGCACAAAACACACCGTAGAAATAACAAAGTTACAGGCACTTCAATTGTCAAACAGATTCAATGCTTCCAGTGCTGTGTGTTCATTCTTCAGATGATTCATTCATACAAGCGCCCTTCCCCCGCCCCTTTTTTTTTTCCTTTGTTGTTGTCCCTTCTTTTCTCTCTCTTCTTCCTCCTCCTCTTTCGATCTCCTGTTGAAGTTCAGCCCTGACACGTTGGCAGCTGCGGAGCGGGGATGCTCGGAGAGAGGGGGGTGAGGGAAGTGCGGGAGAGCGGCTGGCGCTGATTTTCTCCCTGGCACGGCGGGACGCAGCCAAAAGCAGTCACATTTCCCGAAAAGCACCGTGATTAAGGTCGGCAGGGGGAGGGGGAGGGAAGGAAATCCCGCACCG
>NW_020961570.1:0-6140 GCF_003031625.1 Empidonax traillii | reverse complement strand
CGCCGCTCCCCCTTTGCCCTTGGGCGGCGGGTAGCGGTAGGAGTAGGGGTGGTAGGCGGTGTACAGGTAGCTCGCCATCCCCTCCTCCGCCATCGCACCGTACCCGGAGTACCCTCCCTCCAGGGGCGGCCTTAAATACCCCCGGGGCGGGGACGGGCTTCCCCCGCCCCCGACGGGTGCCGGCTTTGTTGCCCCTTCCAGTCGCTGCCTGGTGCTGGGCCTCGGGCAATCCCCCCACCCCAGGTGAACCGGGCAGCGCGGGTCTTAATTACCGCCGCGGGATTAGATAGTGGAGAACACGTGTTTGGTTCGGCTTCGCCATGTATTTGTGGTGAGAACAACGAGCACAATGCTTTTACAGCAGGTCGGAGGCACAGAGATACACGCGCGAGGTGGTTTTCCCCTTCATCCCTACTGGCACCGAGTTGGCTTTGCCTCTGTAAAACGCTGTGTCCTTCTTCCTACCCATTCCTGCTGCACTCAGCCGGGCAGCAGCCTCCTTGCATGAAGTTTTACAGTTACTGGTCTGCATCACAATGATACTTTTTACCTTCCCCCCACCCCATTTATTTTTTGAAGAAGTAGAACTGTCATGGTAATAAACACACATCACCTTGTACAATGGAAGCAGCTGGAGAAATGATGGAGGCTGGGCAGCTCTGCAGCCCCAGCTGGGTTGCAAGCACAACACACATTCACATCCCAGGGAGTCACCTCTTTGTCTCGCCTAAAGCGATGTCTGCGTTGGCTCCATCTGAATGGAGTTGTGCTCCTCTGTTGTCACTGTGCCGTATGAAGTATCGGCTACCTCTTCTTCCTTCAGTTTCTTGTAGGAAATATCTGTGTCTTCCTCTTCTCCGAGTGTATCTTGCTTGTAGCTGTCTCTTCCATACATCTTGTATACCAGCACAAAGAGTCCCGCTTCTGCCGACTGAAAAAGCGCGTAAAGCAAGGGAAACATGTACATGCCCCCTATGAGATCCGGAGGGAAGGTGAGTTTTAGGATGGCGGTGCAGAGCTGGACGTTTTGGCATCCTGTTTCCAAAGACACTGTTCTCCTGCAGTGTGGGGGCATTTTAAAGACCGTGGCTAAGCCATATCCCAAGGCATACCCTGCTAGAGGCATCAGCACTGCAATGGCGTAGACAGATGCTGGAATGTGTGCCAACAGATCTGGGCCCAGCATGGTCCCAGTCAGGATAAACAGGATCACCAGAGTCACCAAGAGAGACCACAGGGAAATCTGGCAATACAGACATTGAACACATGGGTTATTAGTTTAAAAGGATAACCATAGCAGGTAGACGCTTGCTAAGAGAGTCTAAACCGAAAAACATAGTTATGCTGCCCTTCCTGGGTTTGCTCCCGGCTCAGGATTTTGGTGGTGTTTGGTCATATCCCAGGAAAGGAAGGGGCTGAGATCACCCTCCATCATTTTGCTTTAGGAAGACTTGCTGGGAAACAAGAGAGCCAGGGCTTGTGCTTCACTCTTCCTTTCACAATTAAGCTAATTTAGTTGCGTATTTTAAGGAAGCATGGCCATGCCCACAGGTTGGTTTCACTTGCCCTGGGTGCAGCGGAAGTGGGGAGATAGCGGGATCCTGGGGAATGCTTCTGCTATAGGGTCCAGGATGACTCCCAGGGTGCAGTGCCACGCTGCCCTCCTTCCCGTGCACTATGATAGGGGGTAACCCGCCCTTTCCCTCGCTTTCCATCTCTGTCCCCTTTATTTCAAGACTGCAAGTCCTGGTATTCTATCTAAGTAGCTGAACATGCCTGTGTGAAGCTACTATCGGTTTGGAGGGACCAGAAAGGTTACTGCCGTCCGACCCCCGTGCACTGGTGCCGCCCCCGGGCATCCCCCGCAGCGCGGCCGCCCATTTCCCCCCCGGCGGCCGTGCCTACCTTGACCAGGAGGTCGGCGGCGCGGGGGTGCCGGTACCGGATGAGCACCCCCAGGCCGATGGGCAGCAGGGTGCTGCCCAGCGTCAGGCTCACCGCCCCCAGGGGCAGCAGCCGCACTACGGCCGTGTTGATCCAGTGGCGGCTGTAGATCCAGAGGCAGAGGGGCATCAGGAAAAGGGCCAGCAGCGTGGAGGAGGCCGTCATGATAATGCTACGCCGGGAGAACCAAAGAGACACGGGATCACTGAGCGGCCGAGGGGCAGCCCCCTCGGTATGAGGGCTCCGCAGCTGGCCGGGCGCTGCTTACGGCAAGAGACCTCCGCTCTCTTGCCCCGGCCGAGGCGCGGGCAGGCTTTTTAGGGTAGGGGGCAGGAGGCGTGTGTCGGGGTCCGCGTTAAGATCTGCCCGGGCAGAGGCAGGAGAGCAGTGCTGGTTCCCACCGCGCCGTGCCCGCCCGCCCGTCCGTCCGCCCGTCCGTCCGCCCCGGTTCCACCGGCGGCAGGTGCCCAGGGAACCCTCCCCGCGTCCCGGGGCCGCCGCAACCCGGCCGGCTGGGGGTGAAGGAGAGCGAGGCGCCTACCTGAGATTCATATCCCCGTCGACGAGCACCGACATGAGGTTGGAGAGGTTGCCGCCGGGGCAGCAGCCGCACAGCAGCACGGCCACGGCCGCCACTTCGTCCAAGGCGAAGATGAGGGCGAGGAGGAAGGCCAGCAGCGGCATAGCCACGAATTGCCCCAGCAGCGCCAGCAGCAGCCCTACGGGCCGCCGCAGCTGCTGCCCCAGCTGCCCCAGCTCCACAGCGCAGCCCAGCCCCAGCATGGTCACACAGAGCCCCAGCCCCACCAGCACGCTCAGGCCCTGGCTGAGGGAGCGGTCCCCGAAGGCCTCGCCGCCCCCGTCCAGCGATCCGCCGTCGGGGCCGCCGTCCCCCGCGGCCGCCGGGGGCTGCGCGGAGCTGGCCATGGGCTGCGCGGCCCCGGGGAGCCGCCGGCTCCCGGCCGAACCCCAGAGCAGGGAGCGGGCGGCGGGGGAGCCGTCAGTACGGGATGCGGGGATGGCTCGCCCCGGCGGCCGGCGGAGCCCGCATCCCGCCCCGCCCCGGCTCGGCTCGGCTCTCGGGGCGCTGCCGATGCGCTGCGGCCGCGGTCCCTCACCGCTGTCTGCTGCAGGCACCGCCCGCGCGTCCCCGGCCCCACGCGGGGCCACCCCCGCCGTGGGCGGTGTCTCGCAGCCGCCTCGACGGCTGGCACGCTCGGCCGCCAGCGCCGCCCGGCCCCGCCGGGGGGAAGCGCAGGCGGCAGAAGGGCTCACGACCGAAACCCCCTCCCCGGCAAGACCCCGTCAGACCGAGTCTGGAGCCGGCACAGCCACCTGCAGCCTCCCGAGGGCCAGGGCAGGGCCCGACTTTTCCAACGGAGGAACTGAGGCATCAGGAGATTTACTTTGGAATCGACATTAAAACTGGGTCAATTAGCATCGCAGTGTCACCCGATGTGGGTGGGCAGCACCAGACCCCTCTGCCGAGGGAAAGTCAAGCTTGTTTCCCCTCCAGGCAAATTGCCATCTGATGTGAAAGCTTCGGGAATGCGTGAGGAAGTATGGAAAGCCCTTTTTCGAGGTCGAGGAGGCACCGCTTTATGCTCATTTGGTCCCAGAAGCTTCTAAGGAGAAGTGGTACCTTTTAAAGGGCAGTCAGTAAAGGTGGAGGAAGCAGGCAAGTTCACAGGCACACAAGTATTCAAACCAGGGTAAGATATGTAAAAATCACATGCAAGGGTGATTATACTGTTTTCAGTCATAAAATTGTGCTTACAGCATTTACTTTTCATTTAATAATTGAATGTCACCCTGTTCCTTCAAAAGTAAAGGGCTGTATAGGATGCCAGACTGGACTCACAAGGGCAGGAACTCCCAAGAGAGGAGGGCAGCCTCTGAGGTGACTCTCACTCTTGGCACTGCTGTGTCTCAGGAGTGTACTATCTTTTTCGCTTTCCCCCAGAGGATTTAGGAGGGTCACAGCCACCACTTCACATTACTACTCCTGGGCAGTGGGGTAGCTGACTTAGACTTCTGCACTTAATGTGCAGCTCTACTCTGCATGAAGCATTTTGGGTCACAGCTCAAGGGGGACACACTGGATTTAGAGAGAGAGCCTACAGGAGTTGCCCTGACTGGCTGCTTTCCTTAAACTCCATCAGACAGTAAGTTTCTCAAAAATTTATTTGGATAAAATTGGGGCTGCCACAGGATTCGAGTAAAAATTATTCGTGGCTTGAGAGAAAAACAGATTGTTTATAAAACCTTTAATTCTTACTTGGGGCACAGGTGACACAAGAAGTGCAAGTAGTACCTAGTGATAAAATCCTAGACACACTACTTTGCCAGAATGAGGCCAAGTTCAATGCTGTTCTGCCTGTGTTTGTTTCCTTGTCATTAGCCTAAGGAGAGCTCATGGAAGATGAGTCATCAGAGCTGAATGACCAAATAAGACCCAGATTGCTTTAGTTCATTCATATATTTGGACTCTGTGTGCTGCTAGAAGAGGGGAGCACAGGACCTGGTTGGCTTTTTGAGCCAACAGCATTCTCTGGACTTAATTTTCAGGTTTGCATATGCAGAAAAGTGCTCGCAGTATCTTTATTGTGCTTCACGAAGTCTTACCATGGTTATATCTTATTCCATCCTTTATGGAGCCAATATTTGGCTTCAAAACATGCAGGTCCTTTGCTTATCATACCCTCCCTGGTTTGTCAGTAATGCCAGTTGGTTCCCTGCGGTGCAGCCCAGCTGGGATCACCATGGGTAGGCCCGCCTGGATCCACTGTGCAGAGCACAAGACGGCTGCTTATCAAGCAGGTGTGAAGGGCACAGGCCAGGCCTTCTGCTTTATCTCCAAGTGTCACTCCTCAAACTTCCCACTGAAGCAGGGCTGGTCAGGGGAAGATATTTTTGTGTCATAATGTGTGACATCTATCATACAGGCAGTTACAGGAGGAGTTCAGTATCCCTGGATACAATGGAGCAGATACATATCCGGTCAGCATAAACTTCAGTTTCAAGGGACACTGAACTGTAGCGTTTCCAGTGGGAAAGTACCATGAAAGCACAGCAACAAAGCAAGACCTCTTGAGATTTTTCTTATAATTTATCAGCTAAAATTAAAATCCAGTTCTTGTTTTAAATGAGAACAGTGATGCTGTCTTCAGGGAAAGCCAAGTCTGAACCCAGCCTATGTGCTTTGCTACTTGTCTGTCCAGAGAGTACTACAACCTTGGGTGGCACCCGGCATGTTTTCACATCCAGCACATAGAGTGAAAAAACATTGTACCTGCTGCTGGGCATGGTTCTTGTCTCTTTAACTTGCTGCAGGCTTTCCTAATATGTCATCATTAAAGTGGAGTCTGGAGTGGTGCTAAGTAGCTTTGCAGCATCTGGCTGTGAGGCAGCCAGCTCACACGAAGTGAACACCTCAATGTATCTGAACCCATGGCTAATTCCTTCTCTGTTTTCTTTTGTGGAGGGCAGGAGAGAGGATACTGCCTACGCTGCTGTACTGGAAGCCTCAAATTGAATATTTGAATACAAAAAGACTTGGCAAATAAACTTGATCATTTATCATTTTCAAATTATTCCTTGTTAGTCTTGTTGAAAAATGGATGAGAGGATAAGAGTTAGCAAGAGCAAGAAGAAGGAGGGAAAGGACTCACTGAGATACAAGCTTATTGCAGTTTGTAGCTTTTATAAATAATAGTGCCTTGCATTGTTCTTGGAAGGGGTTGATTTCCATAGAAGAGCATGTGTGATGAAAACTGGTCTAGAGAGGCAGAAGTCCCTCAAACAGTAGGAATTTTGTATGCTGTCTTAGAACAGGATTTTTATGGCTTCCTGTTATTTAACTGGAACTAAAGGATAAACTTGTTAGGAATTTTGATAGTGCTTTAAGAAATGAGCAAAGAACCTTGTTGTATGCTCAGCCAGTGACTACTCCAGCACATTGTGTGGAGACACTATTGGAATCACTTGCTTCTCCTGACAGAGATTAAAAGCATCTGGCATAGCCCAGGACTATTGCAAAATTGCAATCTTCGTATCTATGAAACGAGGTCCCCTTGGTGTCCTCCAAGGGAACTCGCTGAGAGTGCTGTTCACTGAGCTGAATTTGGGGCAGCAAGAGGAGATTCAGTATGTGCAGTTGTTATGAATGTCACTCCACATGCTGTAGAGCCTCAGGC
>NW_020961569.1:3857-6142 GCF_003031625.1 Empidonax traillii | reverse complement strand
GGTCCTCAAGGAAGTCACTGCTGTCCCTGTGATGTCACCAGTGTCACTGATGATGTCACTGGTGTCTCTGAGATGTCACCCCTGTCCTTGTGAAGTCACCGATGTCCCCACTGATGTCACTGATGTCCTTGGGAGATCACAGCTGCCCCTTTGTTGTCACCAGTCTTCTGTGATGTCACTGGTCCACAATGATGTCACTGCTGTCCCTATAATGTCACCACTCTCCCCTGTGATGTCACCAATGTCCCCCGTGATATCACTGGTGTCTCTGTGTTGTTATCCAGGTCCCCTGTGATGTCATTGATGTCCCTGTGACATCACGGCTTTCCGTTTGTTGTCACCAGTCCCCAGTGATATTTCTGGTCCCCAGTGACGCCATTGCTGTCTCTGTGATGTCACCACTGTCCCCAACGGTAACACCATGTCCCAGTGATGTCACCAATGTCCCTGTGATGTCACTGATGTCCCTGTGACACCAGGGCTTTCCCTTTGTTGACAACAATCGCCTATGATTTCACAGGTTCCTCTGTGATGTCACCACTGTCTCCTGTGATGTCACCAATGTCCCCAGTGATATCACTGGTGTCTCTGTGTTGTCACCTCCACCCCATGTGATGTCACCAATGTCCTGTGACATCACAGTTTTCCCATTGCTGTAAGCAGTCCCCTGTGATGTCACCGGTCTCCAGTGATGTCACTGCTGTCCCAGGGATATCACCACTGTCCCCAGCAGTGCCACCATGTCCCTGTGATGTGACCAATGTCCCTGTGATGTGACCAATGTCCCTGTGACATCATTGCTGTCCCCCTGTTGTTGCTTGGATATCACTGGTCCCCGATGATGTCACTGGTATCTCTGTGATGTCACCATAGTCCCCTGTGATGTCACCAATAGCCCTGTGACATAACAGCTGTCGCTTTCTTGTCAGTAGTCCCCTGTGAGGTCACTGGTCCCCAGTGATGTCACCGATGTCCCTGTGATGTCACCACTGTCCCCTGTGATGTCACCAGTGCCACTGATAATGTCACTGGTGTCTCTGTGTTGTCACACCTGGCCTTGTGATGGCACTGATGTCCCCTGTGATGTCACAGATGGCCCCGTTGATGTCACTGGTGTCTCTGTGGTGTTATCACTGTCCCCTGTGATGTCAACAGTGTCCCCAATGATGTCACTACTGTCCCTGTGATGTCACCACTGTCCCCTATGGTGTTACCAGTGTCCTCGATGATGTCACTGGTGTCTCTGTGATGTCACCCTTGTCCTTGTAAAGTCACCTGTGTCCCCAATGATGTCACCAGTGTCACCCATGATGCCACTACTGTCTTTGTGATGTCACCCCTGGCCTTGTGAAGTCACTGGTATGCCCTGTGGTGTCACTGTGACATCACGGTTTTCCCATTATTGTCACTACTCCCTTGTGATGTCACCAATGTCCCCAATAATGTAATTTGTGTCTCTACAATGTCAACTCTGTGTTTGTGAAGTCACTGATGTTCCTGTGACATCACGGCTGTCCCTTTATTGTCAACACTTCCCTGTGATGTCACTGGTCCCCAGTGATGTCACCCATCTCACTGTGAAGTCACCGCTGTCCCCTGTGATGTCAGCAATGTCCCAGATGATGTCACTGGTGTCTCTGTGATGTCACCCCCGTCCTTGTGAAGTCACTGATGTCCCTTGTGATGTCACCTATGTCCCTGTGACACCAGGGCTTAGCCTTTGATCTCATTAGTCCCCTGTGATGTCACTGGTCCCCAGCGATATCACTGCGGTCCCTCTTATGCCACCACTGACGTCAGCTGTGGCACCTTGTCCCTGTGATTTCTCCAATGTCCCTGTAATGTCACCAGTCCCCTGTGATGTCACCGTTGGCCCTTGTGTTGTCAACAATGTACCCACCGGTGGCATCATGTGCCTGTGATGTGACTGATGTCCCTGTGATGTCACCAGACCCCTGTGATTTCACCAGTGTCCTTGTGACATCACGGCTGTCCCTTTCTTGTGACCAGTGCCCTGTGATGTCACTGACCCCAGTGATGTCACTCATGTCCCCCTGATGTCACCACTGTTCCCTGTGATGTCAAAAATGTCTCTGATGATGTCATTGATGTCACCAATGTCCCTGCCATGTCATCTTTGTGCTTGTGAAGTCACCCATGTCCCCTTTGATTTCACCCATGTCCATTTGTTGTCAGCAATCCCCTGTGATGTCACTCATGTCACTGTGATGTCACCAATGTCCCCTGTGATGTCACCAATATCCTCAATGATGTCATTGTTGTCT
>NW_020961569.1:0-2287 GCF_003031625.1 Empidonax traillii | reverse complement strand
ACCACTGTCCTCTGTGATATCACCAATATCCCCAGTGATGTCACTGATGTCACTTTGATGTCAGCCATGTACTTGTGATGTCACCAATGTCCCTGTGACATCACAGCTGTCTCTTTGTTTTCACCAATCAGCTGTGATGACACTCGCCCCCAGTGATGTCACCAATGCTCTTTTCATTAGGGTTAGTCTAAGGGTTTAGGGTTAGGGTTGGGATTAGGGCTAGGGCTACGGTTAAGATTAGGGTTAGGGATAGGGTTTAGAGTTTAGGGTTAGAGTTAAGGGTTAGGGTTAGGGTTAGGGGGTTAAGCTTTAGGCTTTGGCTTAGGCTTAGTTTTAGGCTTAGATTTTAAGGTTAGGGTTAGGAGTTGGGGGTTAGGGTTAGGGTTAGAATTAGGTTAGGTTATTGTTTACATAACATTTGGGTTTGAGTAAGGGATACAGTTACGGTTATAAGTTGGGGGTTAAGTTTAGGTTTAGATTTTTTTTTTTTAAGTTTAGATCTAGGGTTCAGTACTGTCTAAGATCCCTCCCAGTCCAAAGGTGCACACACAGAAAGCTCTTGCTCTTTTGTAGTGCTGAGAGTGACGCACAAATTGCCCTGGATAGATGGTGAGTCACAGTTAGAGTTAATGGGAGGTGCTGGGATTTCGGGTTAAGGTTACAGATGGGGTTAAGGTCAGGGTTAGGATTAGGTTAAGGTTAGGGTTTAGGTAACATTTCAGTTATACACATCAAAGAAAAGGGGAAGTCACACAAACAGCCACAGACAGCGTGAGTTTCCTTGGGAAGAACCCCTTCTCTCCTCTTTCACCTTCTCGGTGTGGGGGGAAAATCTCCATTTTGGGCTTCTCCTGCACCCCCGGGGACCCCCCATGGCAACCGCCATATCCAACAGCGCCCCCTGCTGGACACCAGAGCACACTGCAGGCTCTGCTCCTCCAGTGATCCAACAGCGCCCCCTGCTGGTTGTGGTTCCAATTGCACCAAAAAAGCACAAACTGATCTCTTTTTTGTTTGAAGGAGACTTTTGGGTATAGGATTATTGTTTGGTTGTTTTCTTCGTATTCTTTCCTTGTTCTGCCAATACACATATATCCTTTAATAAAGAGTTGTTATTTTTTTTTCCTTTCTCCACACTTTCTCAATCAGAGCCTCTAATTTCAGATTTACAATTGCTTAGATAAAGGAGTTCTGTTTGTTCTCATAACTCCTCCTCCTCAGCAAAACACTTCTGTCTCATTGAACTGAGACAGGTAGCCAAAAATCAGTACAGATGAAGACACCTCGCAGACCAAAGGTGCCTGCACAGAAAACTCTTACTCTTTGTGTCATGCCAAGAGTCCTGCACCAACTGTACGAGATAGATGGTGTCGTGGTTTTGCCCAGCTGGCCAGCCCCTGGGGCTGAGGGTGGTTTTGTCCAGGTGGCTTTCTGGATAAGAAGCCAATCAAAACTTTAGTAATACCTTTGCTAATTATATATTTAGGCAAACGCAAGAGAAGGTTGGTGGCGCAGTTGAAATTAGTAGCAGTTGAAATTAGGTATCCATGTAGGAGTGGCGACAGGCCCAAGGTGGGAGCCAGACCCCCTCCTTCCCAAGCAGTGGTGTGGGGCCACGTGTGGCTCTAAAGCCCCCCTTCTCTCATGTAAGAGAGTGGAGAAAAAAAAACAACTTCAAAGGACTGACTGCTTGGATGAAAAACCGCTGCAGAAGAAATTCCAGAAGAGAGAGAACAAAGTGTCCAGAGTCAAAGCCAGCAGCTGGAGGAGAGAGAAGAAAAGTTCCAAGGAGGGGGGGGCTGTTTCTTCCCCCTTTCACTCTCTCTCTTCAGAAGGGAAAAGACTAAAATATAAATCCCTGCTACCTTTGGAAGATTGTTGGGGTGAGGAGACCCCCATGTGGCTCACAAAGGAGATTGTGGACGTACCAGGAAGCCGAGACTTCATGAGAAGGACTGAAATGAGGCAGAGTCCTGTTGAAGATTTGTGACCCTGAGAGCTTACGCCAGAGTGAGAACGGCTCAGGTAAGCTTGGGATCCAAGTGAGGGATCCATGCTGCTGGTGCTGGAGATTTGTGACCCTGAGAAAACCTCACGCTGGAGCAAGAACGGCTTGGGTAAGATGTTGGGATCCAAGTAAGGGATCCATGCTAGATCCATGCCAGAGAGGTCTATTCAAGGATTGTTCTCCCGTGGGGAGGAACCTCCCCAGGGAACAGGGGTGGACTCAAAAGCCATTATCCCCTGTGACCCTGTGGGGAAGATCCATGGTAGCCAAGTGTCCCCT
>NW_020961568.1:0-6145 GCF_003031625.1 Empidonax traillii | reverse complement strand
AATTCCCCCCCCCCCCAACCTCCTGTCAGGGAGTTGCAGAGAGCAATGAGCTCCAACCCCCTCCCCCACCCAAACCCTCCTTAACCACCACGCAGATTGAAATGAAATATTACTGGGTAACCTCACTCCTCTGCATCCCTCAAACCCCAAATGAGCCTTTTGTCTCCTTGTCCCATGCCCTCAGATCAGCACATTCCCCAAGTGGCTCCGAGTCCAACGTGCTGAGCGGGTTCCAAGCCCAAGATTCAAACCCCCTGCATTTAAACACAAAAAGCAAACAAAAAGAACAAGGAAAAGAAAGCCACGGATTTCTCCCATTCAGGGCTGTAAAACATGACACACTCGTGGACCTCCTTTGAAAACACGAGCTAATTGTTGGGTTGGAAAGCTTTGTCACTGTAATCCCTCTCATCGCCCCCTCTCCAAAAAACGCCCTGGTTTATCAGAGCTTGCCTAAAGCCATCAGCCCAACTATAAATAAACTATAAATAGGCCTCTCCTGACCCAGATGCCCACAGACACAGGTTCCCTGGTTTGCCTCGGAGCCAGAGCAGCTGAGGACGGAGGAAATGGCCTTGCCTGGCTCCCAACCCACCAGCCACAACATTTTTTCCTGAAGAGCCAGCACGAATTCCAGCGCCACAGATGTGGGGAGGTGAAGATGGGGGAGAGGAGGGGACAGACTGGAAGCTGGTGCCAGGATATTGGTGTTGGAGAGCAGGAAGAGCTCGCCAAGAGCACGAACGCCCTGGTTTGTAATTCCAGCTCTGCCTCCAGAGTCAAACCAGAGCCCTTCCAACTGCTGTCACCCTTGGTGAACTTGGTGGCCTCTGTCAGGGAACTTGGATCACTGCAGTCAGCCACGAGTTCTCAAAGAGGTGCAGAATCTCAGGGTGGGTGAGGTTGGAAGGACCCACAGAGGATCATCTGCTCCAGCAGGGCCAGCCCAGAGCACAGGGCACAGGATGGGGCTGGAATATCCCCAAGGGAGGAGATTCCACCCCCTCTGGACAATCTGTTCAGGGCTGGGGCACTGCCCAGCCAAGAAGTTCTTCCTCCTGTGCAGGTGGAACTTGCTGGGCATCAGTTCCTGCCCCTTCCTCTTGTGCCATTGCTGGGCCCCCCCGAGCAGAGCCTGGGCCATCCTCTGCCCCCTCCCTGCAGACCCCACAGACCTGGGGGGGGGCTCCTGCAAGAAGCAACCCAAGGGCTGTTTCTACAGATGAAAGTTCCCCACTCCTCTGCCCCCACATTTGGAAACTTCCAGCTGCCCAGCAGAAACACCTTCACTCCATCATTCCCACCGAGTCATTCCTGGCCCAGGTGTCACACTGGGACACCACAGGGGGACTGGCAGCCCTCAGCACTCCCCCCAAAGCCCTGGCTGGTCCCACCTCCAATCCTGGGGGCACTTCTGGGCCCTTCAGGACAAGAGAGACACTGAGGGGCTGGAGCATGGGCAGGGAAGGGAAGGGAGCTGGGAAGGGGCTGGAGCAGCAGGAGGGGCTGAGGGAGCTGGGGGGGCTCAGCCTGGAGAAAAGGAGGCTCAGGGGGGACCTTCTGGCTCTGCAAGTCCCTGCCAGGAGTGGTCAGGCCTTGCAATGAGTGTCCCAGGGAGGTGGTGGAGTCCCTGTGTGTGGGAGTGTCCCAGCGGGGTCTGGATGTGGCCCCTGGGGACGTGGATCAGGGCTGATCCTGGTGGTGCTGGGGTGGCACTGGGTGATCCTGGAGGTCACACAGAACTCATGTGGCAACAAGAAAGGTGTTAAAGACGGGGAAAGAAAGGGAAGTAGACACCAAATACTGAATTTTGGGGCTGAAGTTCTTCTGGCCCCTCGCTCAGTTCAACAGGAAGCGTTTAAAGTCAGCAGGCACATCTCAAATTAGGAACAGAAATAAACCCACCCTAATTAGCTCAATTATCCCTTCAAGGCAGTAAGAGTAAGAGAAAGTCATGTCTTCTTTTTTTTGGGGTTGTTCAGCAGTTACAGAGCTCGTCCTGAGATTATTTACTGAGGTGGAAATCAAAGAATGCAAAAATCTTTCAGCTGAGAAGGAAGTGCAATTCAAAAGCAGCAAAACTCAGGGGGAAAACCAACTCCTTGCTGTCATTTCCTACTTAATAAAACATTAGAAACTGATCAGTGAAAATGATTAAAAATCCAAATGTGGACTGGTGAATGAGCCAAGAAAATCACTAGCATAAGAAAGAGCTTTGCCATGAGAAACAAGGGGAAGGTGGAACGAGCCACTCAATTGTCACACCCTGTTTTGGTACCCCAGGAGACAGATGAAAAAACAAGATTACACGATAAAGAATGGCCAGCAAAGAAGAGATTAGTGCTAACATTAAAGCCAGGGGCAGGTATGGAACTCAGCTGATGGCAGGGCTGCTGTTTTATCTGCCTGGGGAACCAGCCTGAGCTGAGTAATTCCAAACTGCAAAGCTGCAATTACAGTGAAAGCATAAACAAGCCAGAAGAGCAGTGCTGGGGAGGGTCCAACCACTGCAGGAGGGAGAGGAAAGATCCAGATCCAGATCCAGGTGGTGTTTGAAGCAAAGGGAGATGTGGGAGCTGAGCTGCACCCGGGAGAAAAACGGGCTGTGATCCACCAGAAAACTGAGCCCCAAAAACAGGAGGGCTCCCAATTCCTGCCTGGAACTGCAGACCTGGCCAGGGCTGGGGAGGGATCACAGGAGGTTTGGGTTGGAATGGATTTTAAGGATCATCCATCCCACCCCCTGCCACGGGCAGGGACACCTTCCACCAGCCCAGGGTGCTCCAAGCCCCGTCCAACCTGGCCTGGGACACTTCCAGGGATCCAGGGGCAGCCACAGCTTCTCTGGGAATTCCATTCCAGCCCCTCACCACCCTCAGAGGGGGAAATTGCTTCCCAAAATCCCATCTGTCCCTGCCCTTTGGCAGTGAGAAGCCATTCCCTGTGTCCTGTCCCTCCATGCCTTGTCCCCAGTCCCTCTCCAGCTCTCCTGGAGCCCCTTTAGGCCCTGCAAGGGGCTCTCAGGTCTCCCTGGATTCTTCCCTTCTCCAGGTGAACCCCCCCAGCTCTCCCAGCCTGGCTCCAGCCCCTGGATCATCTCCATGGGCTCCTCTGGACTCTCTCCAACAGATCCACCTCTTCCTCGTGTTGGGGTTCCCAGGGCTGGATCAATCTGGGGACAGCTGGACACAGGGTAGGGACAGAGAGAGGCTTCTGCAACTACAGCAGCACCATTTTCCCCAGGGCAGAACAAGAAACAAGCGGGAGAAGTCCCCATGTCCTGCCCATGACACCCCGTCATGTCTCCATCAAACACCGAGTGGACACAAAGGCAGGAGACTGTTCTAGAAACTCATCTGGGAACAGGGAGGAAAACCACAGCAGGCAAAGCCACCAAAAATAGGAGTGGGGGAAGTGATCAAAACTGACTCAGTCTGAATTAAAAATAACAGCCCGTCCCCAAAGCAGATCTTTGATAATGAGCACTTTGATGGTGTGTAAGCCCAGGAACAACAACTTCACCTGATGGGAACAGGATTCCTGGGCACCTGCATGCAGAGGAAGCAGCAACTTTTCAAGTCAGAGCGACGCCAGGATCTCTTCTGGCCCCCAAATCCACCTTTTTCCCCCCCTCAAAGAATCTGAATTCTACAATGCTTCTTTTTTTTTAACTCAACATTTAAGATCAAAGGAAAACGTGGAAGAAACGGAGCCAAAACCCAAGTACCCCCTAAATACCAAATCACAGTTAAATTAACACCTCAGCCTCAACACTCAGCTTGGCTGGATTTCACTCACTTCAGAGAGCTGAGAGTCTTGAGAGTTTCTAAGAAGGGGTCTTTTAAGTCTGAGATAAACAGCAACCCAAGCCACCAAGATTCAGGGCACTTTCCAGGGTTTATTGCTAGAAATAATTCAAGTATAACTGGCCACAATTTCATGGAATCACACAATGGTTTGGGTTGGGAGGGTCCTTAAAGATCATCTCATTCCACCCCCTGCCATTGGCAGGGACACCTTCCACTAGCCCAGGTTGCTCCAAGCCCTGTCCAACCCTGGATACTTCCATCAATGGTCTCTAAATAACTATTATATACATATAATATATACTATAAAATATAATATGGACTCCTCATCTCCAAATTCTACTTATCAGATGATAAATACCGAGCTTATCAGAAACTACAAGTCGTGTTCCTCTCACAACTTCAGATGTGAACAGACTTCATCAAGTTTAATCTATATATTCATTAAATATATAGGTTATATTTAAATAATTAAGAGTGGGGAAAAAAAAAAAAAACCAAACCCAAACAAAAGGATGTGGAGGGAGTTCTTTTCCAACACTCTTTTCTCCCACAGGGAACAGAGTCATGGGATGTCCTGAGCTGGAGGAACCCCCAAGGATCATCTGGTCCAACCCCTTGGCCCTGCCCAGGACACCCCACCAATCCCACCCTGTCCAAACGCTCCTGGAGCTGTGGGGAGGGAAGAGCCTTGTCCTCAAATCCCACCCAGAAGGTGTGCAGGCAGCTCCCAGCTGGCACAGCAGCTCCCAGGCCAGTTCCTTTGGGAATGTCACGGTCCAACCCTGAGCAGCAGTGGAGCCCCACACAGCCACTCCCTCCCTCCCCCAGTGGGAGCAGAGAAAACTCCCCGAGGAAAAGGAGAGAAGGCCCAGGGTGAGATATTTGATGCTTTAATGGGGGAAGCAAAAGCCACGCAAAGGGAAAACAAGGAATTCAGCCCCCACTTCCCACGGGCATCACAGCACGGCAGGGGTTGCAGGACCAACACCATCACTGCAAACATCCCCCCCCTTTCCTCCTCCTTCCCCAGCACAGGGTGTGGGATGTCCCTTGGGATCACCTGTGCCACCTCTGCCCCCTCCCAGCTCCTTGGGCACGCCGGGGTGGGAAGGTGTGAGGGGCACAGAGCACTGAGTGCCACCTGCAGGGCTGGGCACTCCAAACCTCCCTGGGCAGCCCCTGCCAAGGCCTCACCACCCTTTCCAGCAACAAATTCCTCCTCCTGGCCAACCTGAGCCTCCCCTGGCCCAGCTGGAGGCTGTTCCCTCTCCTCCTGTCCCTGTTCCCTGGGAGCAGAGCCCGACACCCCCCCCGGCTCCCCCCTCCTGGCAGGGATTGCAGAGCCAGAAGGTCCCCCCTGAGCCTCCTTTTCTCCAGGCTGAGCTCCCCCAGCTCCCTCAGCCCCTCCTGCTGCTCCAGCCCCTTCCCAGCTCCAGTCACACCCACCCTGAACATCCCTAATGCTACAGAAGAACAGTCAGGACTAAGAAAAAGCTGAACATGGTTAATAAAACCTTTCCAAAGCCTGTCCCGAGGACCATAACCATGACTTTTAAATCCTTTCAGTCTTGCAGATCATGAACTCTCCTCCCCTCTGACCCAGAAGAGCATTTAAGGTGCAAGTCACGCTGTTTTCACCAACTGATGTGCAAAATGAAGAGGGAACCTTGGCAATTTCTTGCCCAAATTCTGCAATAAATACACTGGGATACACAAAACTAACGTATAAAGTAGTTTCAGGGTTCAGGTAAGTATTAAAAACAGTTGCTGACAAATGCAAGGGTTACAAACACCACGACCATGAAAGTCAAATTACCCCCTTCTCCTGTCATGAACACCTCAAAAAACACCTCAGAAACCCACGGACACCTCAAAAATAAAGCCCCCAAAATAAATAATTTAAAAAAAAAAAAAAGCAAATCAAGTACAACCTGATGAAATGTGAAGAAAAGCAAGCCCAGAGATGGAACCTCCTGGTTTGTTCCCTTTCTCAGCACCCACAGGGGGCAAACTGGCAAAGCCACATCCAAGGAGGGGGAATTCACCTCAGGGTGGATTAATTTCCACCATCTCCAGGGTGGTTCCTCCATTGAACCCTCCAGAGAAGTGACTGGAGCTGCCCCACAACCCACCTGGACCAGGACTCCCCACCCAAAGATACCTTAAAGCCTCCAACAGCAGGAAATTGGGGGCTGGGGGAGTGTCTGCCAACACAAACACAACCAGCTGGTGACAAAGAACCTCCTTTCAAATCACTGAAATGGGAATCTGCTGAGCAAACACCTAATAGGCTAATTAAACAACCCATTAATTAACAGCTAGCTAATGAAAACACG
>NW_020961567.1:4109-6147 GCF_003031625.1 Empidonax traillii | reverse complement strand
ATTTTCCCGGATGTTTACATCCGGGGAGTCCTTGCCGTCAGAGCTACGTCGGGTACGGCCCCGCCCCTTAGAGAAACGGAGGCTGCGCGGGCGGGGAGATGAAGGAGGGGTGGAGCCGGGGCTGGAGTCATGTGGCACGCTGACGTCCGCCCGGGGTGGGGGCGTGGCCAGCCGGCCCGCGCGGCTCGTAGGGGGGGGGGCAGCTCTCAGCGCCATCTTTGTAGCACGGTAGGCGGGGCTTGTTGTTCTTAGCGAGCTTTTTAAATGCCGGAGGGAGGGTTTCTTTTCCAATTTCTTTCTGTTTTTTCAAGTGAGGTAGGATAATTCTCCACGCTGTTAAGGAGTCCCCCGCCATTTTATCGCCCCTTTCAAAAGCTTGTACCAGGGCAGTACCCAACTTGAACCATTCTCGATAGAGAAACAATTCAGGGGACAGAAGTTTACGCTTGGAAACCCATTTTGTGAGGGCTTTCATGGATACCTTTTCATAAGGATGTCCCTCTAAAATTACGATGGCTTTGATATGATCATAGAATTGCTGTTCTGATCTAGACAGCTTATTTCCCATAATTATAAGGGGGGAAGGAAGGGGTTAAAGCAGATCACTCACGGGCAATTCTCGGGGAGACGTCCTCTAGACGACACGGCGGCTAGAGTGGGCTTTTGGTGCGTGGTGCAGGTCGCGTGTCCCGCGGTGGGGAAGCGACGGCTGCCGTTGGGGGCGGTGCGGCGCCGAGGTTGCGGTCGCCGCGATTTGAAACGGTGGCAGGCGGAAGCGGCGGATCGGAGGCAGCTGCGGCGCGTGAGCGCGGGCGGCGGCGGGCAGGCAGGCGTCCGCGGCGTCCGCGGGGCCACGCGGGGCCGGGGCAGCTCGTCTCGCGCGCGGCGGCGGGCGTCTCCGCGGCGGGAGGCGTCTCCGTTACTTCTCGGGGCGGCTCCGGGATCGCGGCCGCGGCGGCGGCGCGCGGGGACCGCGGCGGGAGCGGCGGCGGCGTGGGCGCGCGGGCAGCGCCCCGGCAGCGGCTGCGGCGGCGGCGGCGCGCGCGCGCGGCGCGCGGGCGGCAGGGGCCGGCCGGCCCGACCGGGGCTCGCGGCGGCGTAGGTCCGGAAGCGGCGGCGGCGCCGGGTCCCGGCGCGCGGGCGGCGAGCGTGGGGCCGGGGAGTCCCGGTGCGCTGGTCGTGGGCGGTGCCGGCCGCGGCGCCGGTGGAGTCGGGGGGGGAGAATGGGTCTCCCGCGGCGCGGCGCGTCTCCGGTCGGCGGGGGGGGGGCTCGGGGCTCGGAGTTGCCGGCAGGGGCAAGCGGCCCGGGGCCGCCGCGGAGCTCGGGGGTGGGGCCGCGCTTGGCAGGGGTGGCGTAGGGCTCACCGCAGCAGACGGCAGTTGGTATTTGCAGCGGCAGAGTCCCTCCGTTACCGGTGGTCGTTTCGGACTGGTGTTGGCCGTTCGGCGGGGCTGCAGGATTCCATGCCGGGGTACACGCAGCTTGCTCCACGCAGGTTAAGCGGCGAGAATAGGTGGACGGGGTCCACAAAAGGCATCCGTGAGAGGGGCCGTGGGATATAAGACTGGAGTCCGGACTTCCAATCCTATTAGTAGCTCCTGTGAAACAGAGATCAACCTTAATGTAAGATCAATGAGTTCTGTTTCACACGGGGCACCATTTGATGAAATGGGGGGTTAAAATGCCCATTCATCCGACCCAGCGCGCATCTTGCTTGGGAAACAGACACGTACACGCATGTTACATGTCCGGCAAAATGGCCGATTCCTTTATTACCAGGGTGCTTATATAGGGAGGGTATAGAAGGTTCTGGGACAAGGGAAGGTTTGGAATTGAACCCTCGAATCGGGAGGGCTTCTGATAAGGGGAATTGAAGACATTGGTTAGGGGGATATGTTTATTCATTCAGGGGGAAGGGATCGCCAGGGGAGGAAGGGAAGGTGTGGTCTTTGGGGGCCCAGGAGAGGAAAAGGGAGTGTAGGAGAGGGGGGTCCTGGGATGCCTGTCTTCTTATCACAGGACTGTGGCCTCTTTCCT
>NW_020961567.1:0-2525 GCF_003031625.1 Empidonax traillii | reverse complement strand
GGTGCTGGCCCGTGGGGATGGAGAGGTGCCCAGGAACTGGACGCCTCAGGGCACATTTCAACCCATCCTCACCTCAAGTTTGGGTTCTCTTTCACCAGGACAACCCCGTGACACTGGGGGACCTCATGGAACCTGCCTTGGGTCTGGCTGAGCTGGAGCTCATTTCCCCATGGCAGCCCTCACTGTGGCTTGTGGCAACAGAGAAGAAACCAAAGCAATTTTCGCTTCGCTTGTGCCTGCCCAAACTTTTCCTTTGCTTTTGTAAGGGGTCTTGTCTCAGCCTTGGAGTGATTTTCCACCTTATTCTTCCTTCCCTTTTCCAGCTGGGAAGGGCAGCGATAGAGAGGCTTGGTGGGCACCTGGCAGCCAGCCAAGGGCAACCCTGCCCAGTGCCAAAAGAGGAGCCACCCTGTCCATCCTTGGAATATTGCAGAGGAATCTGTGTCAGTGTTGCCCCACCCAGTGATCCCAGCCATATATTGCAGGTGTTCCAGATCTCCCCCCAGTTTCCAGTGCAGTCCAGATCAATCCATGAATCACTGCCTGACTCGTGGGAAATACACTCCCTGCTGCTGGTAATTCCCCCCACCCCAGGCCCTCCTTTCTCCTTCTGTGCCCACCCTGTTCCCCCCATCAACATGTGGAGCCACTGCTCCGGATTTCCACACTTTTCCCTCTCATCTGGAACCAAACATTCCCTGAGGGAGGGTCCAAAGCGAGGGCAGGTTTGATCCAGGCAGCAGGAGGGCCCAGGTCAGGTTGTTGAGCAGATTGTTGTTGCCTTTGGAGTGTTTTTGGGGTTCCCTGAGCCCCTTGGGGACGGTGACAGGAACGATCCATTGTTGCCTTTCCGGACTGGCTCCCTCTGAGCTGCCCCTGCACAGGGAGGAGTTCCCGACCCCACTGCTGGGAAAACCTTCCAAGGCCTTTGCAGAACCCCTGCTTGGGGCCAAATTGTTTGTTTCTGCTCCTTGCAGGGCTCAGCTGACCACAAACAGGCCTTTTCCCCCCCCAGGCAGGAAATGGCTTTGCAGCAGCTTTAAAGCTGTGAGAATCAAACCCCGAGGGGCGGGTGGGACCCTCAGGTGCTGCTGCCTCATCTGGGTGGGCAGAGCAGGGACTGCAGATCCCCACGGCACGGGGGGTGGGGCTGGGGGATGGATTGGCCCCAAAGGTTGATGCCACTGCCTTCCAGGATTAGTAGGTTTTGAGCTTCTTCCTGCTGGGAGGTCCATTCCCAAGCTGCCCTTTCCATGTTGGATCATCCGGGGGGAGCAACAATGGAGAAGTCTGGGATGTGTTTTCTCCAAAAATCCAATAAACCCAAAGGATCTCAACCCCCCCAGTACAGAAACCCCCTGGCAAGGGGTGTGGATGAGTGAACGGGACAGAGAGGGCAGCCCCCCAACAGCTTCAGCCCCTCCAGATTTGGGCAGCCCTCTCCCCACTGCAGCAATTTTGGGCCAAATAGGGGTGGGCAGGGACCCCCAGGATAGGGGACCCCATGATGGGCCACCTCTGGGAATCCACACTCCAGAGCATCCCCTTCTCCCTGGGACAGGACCCCCCTGGATGTGCCCCCCCTGGACAGAACCTGCCCCTCTCACAGTGTCAACGGGCTCCTCCTCCTGCTCCAGAAGAGAGAAAGGGAAAGTGTTGGGGCGGGGGGGGCACAGCTGAACACCTCCATCCCCCCAATTCTCCCCAGCCCTTCCTGCTGCCCCTGTACCCCCTTTTCCCCTCCCAGAGTCCCCCCAACCCGTTCCCTGCTCAGGTGCTTCCCATGTTCACTGAGCCAGGAACTGAGGGCAGGGGGAGGGGGAGAAAGTGAGGAAAATAAGGAAAAAAGTAGAACTAAAGAGAGGAAAAAGCCCCAGGGTGGGGAGTGGGAGCCTGGGGATCCCTAAATAGGGGGGTCAGCAGGGCCCCCCAGGTCCCTTTGAGGTGGCAGCAGAGGCCGGTGAGGATGAGGCTGGAGAGGAAGAGCACGGAGCAGAGTTTGGGCTCCACCAGGGCCCCTGGGGGGAATTTGGGGTCAGCAGGAGGTCCCTGGGTCAGGAGAGATCAGCCCCTCACCCTGGGCACCCACAGTCCCTGTGTGGCACCTGGCAGTGACAGCGGAGAGTCTGGAGGATCACAGGTGACCCCAATGTCCCCTTGGATGGCACTGGAGCCCCCCAGAGCCCCCCGGGGCTGTCACAGACCCTGGAGCCCACAGAGCTGCTGGGACCCCCCTGGAGTGCCACCCCAGGCCAAGGCCCGCTGGGGAGGGGCTGTGCCAGACCCTGGGTCACCCCAAAATCAAAGGCCACCCGTGAAGGAGCTGCGACCCCCATGCCCACCCAGGGGCTCCCCATCCCTGGGACCCCCATTCCCCTCAGAACCCCATCACGACCCCATTCCCTGGACCCCACCATTCTCTGGGACACCCAGCCTTGACTCCCCATAGCCCCTGTGCTGCCCACTCTCAGATCCTCATGTCCCCACTGTGTCCCCACCAGGTTCCTACCATGTCCCACCACGTC
>NW_020961566.1:4204-6147 GCF_003031625.1 Empidonax traillii | reverse complement strand
GAGGGCTCAGGGTGGGGGCACCCAGCAGTGCCCTTGCACAGCCAGGGTGTTCCCAGCACTGGCCTCTCAGCCCAGGGCAGGGAGGTTGTTCTTCCCTCCAAGGAGGGACAGAAATGACCAGCTCAGCAGTCCATGTTTGCCCTGCATGGACAAGACATGCCCGTGTGTCACGGCTTGGGGGTGGGGCTGGAAGGCTTGGGCAAAGTTTCTGGGAGAAGCCTCTCCTTGAGCTACGAGGGGCTTAAAGGACCCCCTTGCTTTCTAAATTCCTGCTCAGAGAGGAGACTCTTGCTAACACTGGCAAAGGCCAGAGACATCCCAGAGGTTCCTGGGGCCTTGGCAAAGGCAAACATGGAACCAGTCTGCAAACAGGGCAGCAAGGAGGCTTAGCAGAGTTCCAGACTGCTCAGGCTCAGCAGGGAAGGGCACATGGCAAGTCCTCCTGCAGCCATTGCCAGGCATGGGAAGGACAAGGCAGGGATTGCAGAACTCCTGTGAGATGAAGAAGGGGATCTTGTGTGCCCAGACTTAAGCAAGGCCCTTGACATGGTCTCCTGTGGTCTGCTTAGAGCCAGACTGGTGACAGCTGGACTGGAGAGTTGAAACATGTGGTGGGTGGGAAGTTGAAGGACTGACGAGGGTCAAAAGCCATGGTACAAAATCCTCTTGGCAGCAACTCTCACATACATCCCTGAAGGACCAGCCCTTGACCATTCCTATGGAATGTTTCTATTGTGTCTCTGACTGATGGGATGAAATGCACTTTCCACTCCTTTGGGGATGATGCCAAGTTGCAGCGAGTCTGAGAAATCTCATCTAGTTAATGGTGATTGTACAAGAGATCTGGTCAAGGTGACTGAGTTGGATAAACTTGTCTGGCCATCAGGTGCCCACCAAGGCACAAGACAGTGAAGAAAAAACTCATGGGTCAGAGGAAAGGCAATTCAAAAGTGGGGGGAATGACCAAACAGATCCAAACCAAAGACAGACAGAATGACAAATTATGCTGAGTTGGAAAGGACCCCCAAGGATCATCCAGTCCAACCCTTAGCCCTGCACAGGACCATCCCCAAACCTCACACTATGAGCCTGAGAGGATCATCCAAACACTCCTGGAGCTCTGTCAGCCTTGGTGCTGTGCCCACTGCCCTGGGGAGCCTGTTCAGTGCCCAACCACCCTCTGGGGGAAGAACCTTTTTCCAAGATCCAGCCTAACCCTGCCCTGACACAACTCCAGGCCATTCCCTCAGTGCTGTCCCTGGTCCCCCCAGAGCAGAGCTCAGGGCCTGCCCCTCCTCTGCCCCTGCCCAGGAAGTTGTGACTGCAGTGAGATCTCCCCTCAGTCTCCTCTTCTCCAGCTGAACACCCCAAGTGCCCTCAGTGTCCTCACACTCCTTCCCCTCCAGAGCCTTCCCCACCCTCGTGGCCTCCTTTGGACACTCTCCAATGGCTCCATCTCTCCCTTCCATTGTGTCCCCCCAAACTGCCCCAATCTTGAAGGTGAGGCCGCCCCAGGGCAGAGCAGAGCGGGACAATCCCCTCCCTGATGCCCCCAGCACAGGGATGTCCCTCCTGGCTGCCAGGGCACTGCTGACTCAGGGACAACTGGCACCCACCAGCACCCCCAGGGCCCTTTCCCGGCTCTGCTTCCCAGCCTCTTATTCCCAGTGTGTCCATCCAGACGGGGTTGCCCCATCCCAGGGCACAATCCGGCCCTTCCCCCTGGGGAAGTTCTCAGGGCTCCTCCAGAGCTGGGAGGTCACTTTGCTGTCCCGGGGGCTCCATGGGGACCTCCCAGGGCTCGTCCTGCACAATCTCCTGGAATCAAAGACTCTGTGGGGACACTGCAGGGCCATGTGGAGTCCAGGGGCCATTGGGACACTGGGGAAACTCATGGAATGAAGGGACCACTATTGCACTGCTGAATGCCATGGAATCCAAGG
>NW_020961566.1:0-1040 GCF_003031625.1 Empidonax traillii | reverse complement strand
TTGCTGACAGGGACTGTGGAGGGAGAGCCAAACCCTCCTGGCCTGCCCTCAGGAGATGCCCTTTGCTGATGGCAGTGCTGGGGTGGAGCCCAGCTCTGTGCCAGCAGTGCCCAGGGCCTGTCCCTGCCTGTGATGCCAGCAGGGACACGCAGCAGGACTGTGCCCAAGCTGCCAGAGCACTCAGGCCTTTCAGCCACAGCAGGGCTGGGAAGGACAGCGTGGAGCTGGAAAGAGCAGATGTGGAAGGAGCAAGTGCCCTTGTCCCTGGCTGTGCTGCTGTGCTGGGGGTCTCTTCCCTCCAGCTCTGCACACAGGCACTGCCCCTGCAGCTGCAGAGAAGGGCTGAGGAAGCAACTTGGACAGAGATATCAGGGCAGGGAACTTTATTTTCTTCAAATGTACAGAGAACTAGCCTTTTGAAAGTCTTAGAATTACAGAAGAATCATAGATATTGATGTAGAAATCCTATGAGCAATGTCATTCATTAGTGAAAAACATTATTAAAGTAGAAAAATAATTAAGAAAATGTACTGAACAAAAAAGGACACATAGGAGAAAAAATGCTTAAATTGCAATGAATTACATTAAGAATGTTTTATAGAAGAAAAGGCAGACTTTACATTTATCTTTAAATGAAGCTCCCACTTTCCTAAAGCAATCTTTCACTTCCTGGTTCCTCAGGCTGTAGATAAAAGGGTTCAGTCCTGGAGGAACCATTGAATACAGAACTGACAGGGCCTAATCCAGGGATGAGGAGGAGATGGAGAGGGGCTTCAGGTAGGCAAAGAATGAGATGCTCAGGAGCAGACAGATCACAACCAGGTGAGGGAGGCATGTAGAGAAGGCTTTGTGCTGTCCCTGCTCAGAGGGGATCCTCAGCACAGCCCTGAAGAAGTGACCCAGTCCATGCAGTGCCCTCAGAAGATCCCACAGCATCCTGGAGATGCTGTCAGGGAGCCCAGCTCTGCTTCACAAGTTCCCAGTGCCTGTCCCTGCCTGTGCTCAAAGGGCTCCCACCCCCAGGACTGTGCTCAGAGAGC
>NW_020961565.1:0-6149 GCF_003031625.1 Empidonax traillii | reverse complement strand
AACCCAGTATGGCCCAGTACCATCCCAGTACAGCCCAGCACGTCCCAAGGGAGCCCAGTCCAGCCCAATGCCAGCCTGGTACCAACCCAGCACAGCCCACCCGGTACAGCCCAGTGCCTCCCAATGCCTCCCAGTGCCTCCCAATGCCTCCCAGTGCCGCCCTGGCCTATCCCAGTGAAGTCCAGTGCACCCAGTGCAGCCCCCCAGTACCAGCCCAGTGCCTCCCAGTGCCTCCCAGTGCCCCCCTCCACAGCCCCAGTGCACCGAGGGTCCCCCCCAGGGGCTGCTCGAGTTGTGGGGTGGGGAGGGGGTCCCTCTTTGGGGTCTCTGTGGGGGTGTGGGGGGGGTCCCAGCCCAAGGTGGGGGTCCCTATAGGTGTGTTGGGGTTCCTATGGAGGTGAAGGGGGTCTCTGAGTGGTTTCGGGGGGTCCCTAGAGAGGTTTGTGGGGGTACTTGCTCAGTTTTGGGAGTCCCTATGCACTTGGGGGTCCCTGTATAGTTTGGAGGGGTCCGTGTGAGGTTTGGGGGTTCTCGTGCAGTTTTGGGCTATCCCCATATAGTTCGGGGTCCCCATATGATTTAGGGGGTCCCTGTGTGGTTTGGGAGTCCCTGTACGGTTTGGGGGCACCTCTGTACAGTTCGGGAGTGGGTTCCTCCACATTTTGGGATCACCCCGAGTTCCGAGATCGCTGCACAGTTCGGGGGTCCCTGTGCATTTCGGGGTCCCGGCACAATTTGAGGGGGGGGGGCACCTGCACTGCTTGGGGTCCCTGCACACTTTAGGGGTCCCTGCACATTCTGATGATCTCTGTATATTCCGGGCTTCCCCCCCGCAGATTTCGGGTTCCCTGTACATTTTAGGGGTGCCTGCACAGTTTGAGGGTCCCTGTGCACTTTAGGGGTCCCTGCACATTCCGGGGCTCCCTATATATTCCTGGGGCCCCCTGCACATTTAGTGGTTCCTGAACATTATAGGGGTCCGTGCACATCCTGGCGTCTCTGGATATCTGGGGGGTCTCTCTGTATATTTGGGCTTCCCCCCGCACATTCCCAGGTCCCTGAACATCCCGGGGGTCCCTGCACATCCCGGGGGTCCCTGAACATCCCGGGGGTCCCTGCACATCCCGGGGGTCCCTGCACATCCTGGGGGTCCCTGCACATTTGGGGTCCCTGCACATTTGGGGTCCCCCCGCCCCGCCCGGCCGCCTCCGCCGTGCCGCGAGTCCTCCGCGCCTGCAGGGGGCGCTGTGGGCGGCGCGCCCAGCGCGGCCCCGCGGCTCGGTGGTTCCGGCGCCGCGTGTTGGCGGAGGGGCCCGGGAGCGCCCCGGGAGCGGCCCCGGGAGAGCCCCGGCCCGGCCCCGCCATGTGGTTCATGTACGCGCTCAGCTGGCTGTCCCTGCTCGTGCAGGTGGCCTTCGTCACCCTGGCCATCGGTGAGACCCCCGCGGGCCGGCCCGCCCCGCGCGGGCCGCGATATGTCGGGCGGGCGGCGCTGGGGAGGGGGCGGCGGGGCTGGGGGAGCGCCGAGCTGGGCACGGGACCCCCTGGGAGTGCCGGGGATTGGGGGTGCCTGGTCCCTGGCATTGGGGGTCCCTGGATATCCCTGAGGTTTGGTGTGCAGGTGACTGGGGGTCTCTTGTGGTCCCTGGGTGTCCAGGGGACCAGCAGTCCCCGAGTGTCCCCAAGGCGCCCTGTGCTGCTGTTTTGGGAGGTGGGGGGTACCCCCGGTGCCGATCCCGGTGCCGATCCCGGTGCCGATCCCGGTGCCGATCCCGGTGCCGATCCCGGTGCCTATCCCGGTGCCGATCCCGGTGCCGATCCCGGTGCCGATCCCGGTGCTGATCCTGGTGCCGATCCCGGTGCCGATCCCGGTGCCTATCCCGGTGCCGATCCCGGTGCTGATCCCGGTGTCCCCGCAGCGGCCGGGCTGTACTACCTGGCGGAGCTGATCGAGGAGTACACGGTGGTCACCAGGAGGATCATCAAGTACATGATCTGGGTGAGTCCCAGCGGGGACTTCTGGGGGGACTTGGGGCCGAAATACCCCCCGGGAGGGCAGAGCGGCTGTGCCGTGGGATGGGGGAAGAGCGCGTGGGAAGCTCCTGATTCCCAGAGGGAGGGAGGGTGGCAGTGCCATCCCACCTGGGGACACGGGGGTGCTGCCCCGGCCCGGGTGACCCCTGTTCCCCCTGATGGGGAATCCAGGAGTGTCCCGCCAGGAGCAGGGCGGGATTCCCACTGGGACCTTTGCCCGGGGTGGGAGGCACATGGGGGATGTGGCACCAAACCCACCGTGGCAGATCCCCGTGCCCCCCCAGCTGACCCCAGCTGACCCCTTTCCCCGCAGTTCTCCTCGGCCGTGCTGGTGGGGCTGTACCTGTTCGAGCACTTCCCGGGGTTCCTGGTGGGCGTGGGGCTCTTCACCAACCTGGTGTACTTTGGATTGCTCCAGACCTTCCCCTTCATCGTCCTCACCTCCTCCAACTTCATCCTGTCCTGCGGTGAGGGGGCAGTTCCCACATGGGGGGTGGGAAACAGGGGGGGAGAGCGGGAGGGGGGGGGGCAGCCTCGTCCCCCCATCCCAGGGGGGCTCTGGGTCATCCCCAGGGGGCTCTGGGGGGCAGCAGAGGTTTGGGAATTGCTGTCCCTGCCTGGGAAGGACTTTGAGCTTCAGGTGGCACTTTAATGGCAGGTGCTGATGTGGCTGGGATCGATCTGGGCATTGTGGGGGGGTGTGGAGCTGGGAATGCCGGGCTTTCCTGGGAATGCTGGGCTTCTTGGGCACCCTCTGCTTCCACTCACACTGGTCTGGGTTGGGAGGGACCTTAAATCCCACCCAGGGCCACCTTCCACTAGCCCAGGGTGCTCCAAGCCCTGTCCAGCCTGGCCTTGGACACTTCCAGGGATCCAGGGGCAGCCACAGCTTCTCTGCCCAACCTGTGCCAGGGCCTGCCCACCCTCCCAGCCAGGAATTCCTTCCCAATATCCCATCTGTCCCTGCCCTCTGGCACTGGGAAGCCATTCCCTGTGTCCTGTCCCTCCATGCCTTGTCCCCAGTCCCTCTCCAGCTCTCCTGGAGCCCCTTTAGGCCCTGCCAGGGGCTCTCAGCTCTCCCTGGAGCCTTCTCTTCTCCAGGGGAACCCCCCCAGCTCTCCCAGCCTGGCTCCAGAGCAGAGGGGCTCCAGAATCCGGGAATGGGTTGGCTTGGGAGGGACCTTAAACCCCCCCCAGGAACATCCCCGAGTTTGGGGTCCCCGAGGCCTCAGAGTGCCCCGCAGTTTGGGGGTCTCTGCTCACACCATGGAGGTGTTTGCAAGGCCGAGCAGGACGGGGGTGTGGGGGGCTGTGGGGAGGGGCAGGGGGTGTCCTCATTGCAGGAGTCTCCCTGTGGGAGTCCCTGAGCCCGCTGTCCCCCCGCAGTGCTGGTCGTACTCAATCACTACCTGGCGTTCCAGTTCTTTGCTGAGGAGTTCTACCTGTTCTCTGAGGTGAGACCTGGGGGAGGCTGATCCCTGTTCTCCCACGCTCCTGCCAGGGAGGGAGGGAGGGAGGGAGGGAGGAGAATGCCAGTTTTTGGGTCAGCAGCTCCAGCACTCCCAGGGTTATTTTTGCAGCCCATCCCTGGGGGTTCTTGAGCTTGTTCCCTCCCAGGTACCTGGGAATCTGCAGGTTCTTCTTCCAGGTGTGGGTTTGGGGCTTTCCCAGCCGACTCCAAGCACAAATACAGGTTATTTCTTTTTTTATAATTTCTTTTTTAAATAAATTATTTTTTATTTATTTACCTATTTTTATTTTTTCATGAAATCCTAAAAGCTAGGAAAAATAGCAAATTTTTTTTTTTTTTTTGCAATCTAACCCCAAATCACTTCCCTTTTGGAGTTACTGCTCCTCACTTCTGTGTCTTTTATGCTCTTAATTCCATGTCACATCCTCAGGTCCTTTGCCAAGGCAAAGGCCCACAGTCCCCAAGGGGCTTCTTTGGGCCCCCCCTCCCCAGATTGCTGCTGCCTGGTGCAAATTCTGAAAACAAACTGAAAAAGTCACCAAAATAAATAAAAAACCATCTCTTTAGGGAAGTTTGGGGAGGGAGTTGGTGGCTCAGCACCTCCAGGCTCGTCTCTCCCTGAGGAAATACGGGAAAAATGTGATTTTATGGTTAGAAGGAACGAGAACCCTGGGGCAGGAGGAGCCAGCCCAGCTCTTCCCTCTTCCTTTCATTCCCTGGGAGGCGTGGAGAGGATTTAATTAGTCCCAACAGCAGGGCTAATGACCTGCCTGTTTAATGTGCTCCTGAAAGGTGGCAGCAGGAGAGCTTTGGGCTTGCCCTGCCCCTGCCTGTCGGAGCTGGGTGCTTTGTCCCTTCTCCCGGGGCAGGTCCCGCCCCCAGGGCCCTGTGCCGGGCTCCAGGTGGGAATTTGGGCTGCTCTGCCCACAGGTCCTGGCCTACTTCACCTTCTGCCTCTGGCTGATCCCCTTCGCCTTCTTCGTGTCGCTGTCGGCCGGGGAGAACGTCCTGCCCTCCACGGTGCAGCCCGGAGGTGAGGGGGGACAGGGAGGGACAGGGCGGGACACGAGGGCTCCCTGCACCCCCTTCCCTCCTTGGGCTGGGGGGGAGGAGGGCAGGGAAACCCGGCTTCATCCTGCAGCCCTTCAGCCACGGGCTCCTGGAAGGGCTGGGGTGGGAAGGGACCTCCCAGCCCTCCCGGTTCCAGCCCCAGGGACATGCCCTGCTCCAAGCCCCGGCCAGCCCGGCCCTGGGCACTCCAGGGATGGAGCAGCCACGCCATTCCCAAGTGCTGTCACTTCCCTGGATCCCCCCTACGTGCCAGGAAAGGCTTTGTGCTCCCTGCAGCGGGTGGAACACGCGGGGGGGTCGGTGGGACATCCCCGGGGTCCTGTGGCATTCCCGGGGCTGGCTGTGATTCCCTCCCTCTTCCCGCAGACGACGTGGTGTCCAACTACTTCACCAAGGGCAAGAGAGGGAAGCGCTCCGGGATCCTGCTCATCTTCTCCTTCATCAAGGAGGCCATCCTGCCCAGCAGGCAGAAGATCTACTGAGCTGGGAGCCCTGGGGAGCCGGGACAGAGCCGGGACGGAGCCGGGATGGAGCCGGGATGGAGCCGGGACACCCCAGACTGTGCCGAGGTCCCCACGCCTCACCCAACCCTCCCCCTGGCTCCCGAGGGGATCTCCCTGGGAATGGATGAACTGGGACACGCCTGGAGCTGCCAGACACACGGGGAGGGCTGGCACCACCTCCTCCAGCTCTGCTGATCCCTCAGGAATGTGGCCGGGGAGGATGTCGGGCTCCGCTTGAGCCGAGGAGGGTCCGGCCCCGGCTCGGGGACCCGGGAAGTGCCACCCGTGGGAATTCCCACCCAGGTGTTTGTACCTGGGGGGTTTTGGGGAGCAGCTCCCTCGGGATGGCACAGGACGGGCTCCAGCTTTACCTGAGGTTTACACAGAGCCATTAATTAAAGAGATAAGGAGGAATTGGAATAAATCCGGAGGATTCCGACGTTTCCGGGGAAGGGACAGCGAGGGCAGGACCTGTCCCTGCCCCCCTGGAAGGATCCAACTGCTGGTGTGGTTTGGTTTCAGTGTTGGAAATTCCTGTTTTTCTCTCTGCTTTGGCCAGGACTGTCCAGGGTGCTCCAGCTGCCGGAGCAAAGCCCTGGGAAGCCGTTCATGGCAAGTGAGTCCCCACTCCATGGGAATCTCCTCAGCTTCTCCTGGGTCTCTGCTGGGCATTCCCAGAGCTCTGACCTCTCCAGGCTTCCCTCTTTTCCCAAAGGGAAAAAAATCATACTGAGAAGGAGGTGAACCCTTTGTTCTTGTTCCTTCTAACCATAAAATCCCTTTTTTTCCATGTTTTTGGCCACCTTCAGCCTGTGCCAGGACAAGAGATCGCCACGGCAGCCAGGCACAGGAATTCCCTGGATCCAGCAGGGCAGGGTAGCTTTGGGAGGAGTTTCTGAGGAACATGGCTCATGGAAGAAGTTTACCCTGTTGGAGAGGCTGGATGTGGCAGCTCCTGAGCATTCATGGAATCCTGGAATGGTGGGGGTGGGAAGGGACCTTAAATGCCACCCAGGGCCACGTTCCGTAGCTCAGGTTGCTCCAAGCCCTGTCCAGCCTGGCCTTGGACA
>NW_020961564.1:4599-6149 GCF_003031625.1 Empidonax traillii | reverse complement strand
CTTCGACCTTGACTGCTGTATAGGTTGTCATCAACACCTGGCGGGGGCCGTCCCATGTTTCCTTCAGTGGTTCTACCGACCAATTCTTCACGTAGACCTGATCTCCCGGAGAAATGTCATGCACTGGATTCTCCAGAGGTAAAGGCCGATTCCACTGTAAGGCTCCCCGAAGCGCTAAAAGAGTCTTATTTAGAGACAAAATATAGTTAAACACAGCTTGGTCTCCTACTACATGCGGGTCACCCTGATACGTTGCAGCATGGTATGGTTTCCCATACAAAATCTCATATGGGCTTACCCCAATTCTTTCCCTAGGTTTAATCCTGATCCTTAACAGAGCAAGAGGCAAAGCTTGGGGCCACTGAATTTTCGCTTCTTGACAAATTTTCTTCAATTGGTTTTTCAGGGTCTGATTCATCCTTTCCACCTGCCCACTAGATTGTGACCTCCACGGGGTGTGGAGATTCCATACTATTCCTAACACTGTGGCTAAATCCTGTACAACTCCTGCAATAAAGTGTGGTCCTCTGTCTGAAGATAATCCTAATGGTACTCCAAACCTCGGAATAATTTCTTTCAAAAGAGTCTTTACTACTTCCTTAGCCTGGTTAGTTCTACATGGAAAAGCCTCTGGCCACCCTGAAAAGGTACACACATACACCAGCAGATATTTGTATGTTTGAGCCCTTGGCAATTCAGAAAAGTCTACCTGCCAGTAATCTCCTGGAAGCTGTCCAATTTGAAGTTTTCCCATTTGTACTTGTTTCCTCACTATTGGATTGTTTTTAATACATGCTGGACATGTTGCATTCACCCTTTTAGCCAGTGTTAACATCTGATTTGAGAAAACTCTATTTCTCAAAAATTTAACCATTGCTTCTGCACCCCAGTGGCACTTACCATGCTCGATTTCAAGCACTGTCTTCATTATTCTGACTGGCAGTATTACCTGTCCAGTAGGAGTAATATACCAGCCTTTTACATTTTTCTTTGCTTCCATCATGTGGGCCAGCTTCTCATCTTCTGGTGTGTAATGGGGCTTTTCTTCCATATGTACTGCTGCTGGGTTATCACGAGTTGGTAGCAAAACCATTTGAGTCCATACCTGTGTTGCTGCTCACCGTGCTGCTTGGTCTGCCAATCCGTTTCCTTGTGACTCCGGTTCCGAACCGGTTTGGTGTCCCTTCACATGCATTATGGCTACAGCTGACGGTTTGTGTATTGCCTCTAGTAGCTGAAGGATTTCTTCCCGATGTTTAATCGCTGTCCCTTGTGAAGTAAGCAACCCTCTCTCCTTCCACAATGCCCCATGAACATGAACTACTCAAAAGCATACTTTGAGTCAGTCCAGATATTAACTTTCTTTTCCTGACTTAAGACTAGGGCTCTTACTAGTGCCCATATTTCAGCCTTTTGTGCTGATGTCCCCGGGGGTAAGGCCTTTGCTTCCACGACTTCCTGTAGGGTTACCACCGCGTACCCTGCATACCTGGTACCGTTTTCCACGAAGCTTGATCCATCTGTGAACAGTTCCCAGTCCGGGTTTTCCA
>NW_020961564.1:0-1231 GCF_003031625.1 Empidonax traillii | reverse complement strand
GGGGGTGCAGTAGGGGTGAGGGCTGCTCTTGATGGGGGTGCAGTAGGGGTGAGGGCTGCCCTTAAGGGGGGGGCAGTAGGGGTAAGGCTCGGAGAGACTAACAAAGCAATATCTTCCTCCGGTTCAACAAGCCGTGCCTTTCGTTCCTTGCATCCCTCACATTCGTCATTCGATACTTTTAACACCAGCACGCCGCAATCATTCTGCCACTCTGGTTTACGTCTCAGATAATAAAATAAATCTAGATAAGGTATCTCATCACATAAATCATTGTCTTTTAAATATTGCAGTAAAGGAGACAGTATCTCTAATGTTATAGTGCCGTTCTTTGGCCATTGCATCCCTTTAGTATCATAGTTTGGCCACACATTATTACAATAGTCAATCAGTTGCTTTTTACTTAGTTCCTGCCCAAAATTCCCCTCCTTCCAGTGCTTTAAAATGCAACCAAGCGGAGAATCGTCAGGAATATTAGTCTCAGAACAGGACAATGCTCTAAAGACTTTAAAAGGCATCATTCCCACAATAGCACAACAGACGCACACAAACAACAGATACCACAAAATAAAAATGCCACAAACAATGAAATACTACAGACAGTGCCACAAACAATAAAATACCACAAAAAGTTACGTAACTTATTTCCACAACCAATTTGCCGAAATCCAGGGAACGGCAAATTACTGGCTCAGTGTAGCTTTCGCCACGTCTTACGGGCCAGTGCCTAGGCTTACCCGAGAAAAACCTCTCTCAGCCCAACCCAGCGAGTATACACAAACTCGTCTTATAAGGCAGGCTTATAACCCTTAAGAAAATAAAGCACCTTCGGGCTTACCTGGAATGGTCGTCCGACGGGGCGCAGGGGTCGGGCACAGAACGAGGTCTCCCCAGGTAAGTCACCTGGCTGCCGGCATGGAGCGGATCGCCCGTGCGCGACCCTGGCAACCGGTCGGAGTCCCACCTGGTGTCGCCAAGAAGACTGTTGCCCGTCACGATAAAAGCAGAAACCAACAGAGTGTTAGTTTAATGCCAGTGCTTTATTGAGGGCCCGGGGATACGGGGGGCTATCGCCCCAAAGCCAGAATCCCGCATTGTCCATTTCAAGCACATCTTTTATACACTCAGACAAACAAAACATTTCTATAGCTACCACTTCAAAGGTACATGATGAAGCTTAATATTTCATCCAATTAATTAACTCCTAGCTAAGGTCATTATCAATCATCCCCAG
>NW_020961563.1:3929-6150 GCF_003031625.1 Empidonax traillii | reverse complement strand
TGGGGGCTGGGGGGATGATGTGGAAGGGGTGGGAGAGGAGGGGAAAAATGTGGAGGTTTGGATACCCAGAGTGATCCTGCGGGGACCATGGAAAAGTGAAATGAACAGGGAGAAGGGTGGATAAGGGGGGGTGGTCTGGCAGGTCTGACAGTCCCATTGGGGTCTTTGGAGACAGGGGGATCGTAAAGGGGGTGGCCCCCTGAGCTCCCAGCTGTGGGGTGCTGGGGTTGCTGGATCCAATCTCAGCCTTGGGACAATCCAACAGTTTCAGTTTAGAGAAATTACAGAGGTGGGACTGAACCACTTTTATCACCCAGGTTTTAAGGATGGCAAAACAGATCTACTGATAGAAATGCATTATTTAGGGTTACAAATGATCAGAGAAAAGATCTTCATCAGAATTATTTACTACACAATATAAACAGTAAAACTACCAGTAGGAAAGCATAAGATAGGACAGTGCTCTACACTAAAGCAATTGTTGAAGCAATTCTACTCAAGCTGGCACCAAAGCAAGAATTAGGAATTAGAGAGGGATGGAACTCCCCCACACCAACACTCGTGGGGAGATCTCTGCTCTCAACCTCCAGCACTGACCTTGGGGGATCCCAGCCAAGGCAGGATTCTCCACACACCCCCCAAGAAGGGTTCTGTTGGCACAACCTGCCCCTGGCAAAGGGGACTGGCCCTTTCTGGTAGAAAGGGATGGACTGACAGTCACTGGACTCCAGGGGTTGCCTCACCATCAGGAGGGTCATTCGGGGTGGGAGCAGCGGCCGAAGCTCTTCCCGCAGTTGGGGCATTCGTAGGGCCTTCCCTTACTGGTGGGTCCGTTGGTGTCTGGTCAAGTGGGAGCTGCAGGTGAAGCTCTTCCCACACTCCCCACACTTGTAGGGCCTCTCCCCGGTGTGGATGCGCCGGTGCCTGAGGAGGTGGGAGTTGTGTTTGAAGCCCTTCCCGCAGTCGGTGCAGCGGAAGGGCCTCTCCTCTGTGTGTATCCGCTCATGGACGAGGAGATCTGAGCTGGTCTGAAACCTCTTCCCACATTGCAAGCACATGTAGGGCCGTTCCTCAGTGTGGATGAGCTGGTGGGTGCGGAGCTGGGACCTGTCACTGAAGCTCTTCCCACACTCCCCACACGTGTAGGGCTGTTCCCCAGTGTGAATGAGCTGGTGGGTGAGGAGCTTGGAGTTCCTCCTGAAGCTCTTCCCACATTCCCCACACGTGTAGGGTCGTTCCCCAGTGTGGATGAGCTGGTGGGTGTGGAGGTGGGCGCTCTGCCTGAAGCTCTTCCCACATTCCCCACACATGTAGGGCCGTTCCCTAGTGTGGATGCGCTGGTGTTTGATCAGTTTGGAGCTCTCCCTGAAGCTCTTCCCACATTCCCTACACGTGTAGGGCCGTTCCCCAGTGTGGATGTGCAGGTGGGTGAGGAGGGTGGAGCTCTGACTGAAGCTCTTCCCACATTCCAAGCACCTGAAGGGCTTCTCCCTGCTGGGAGGCTGCTCAGGGACCACCAGCTCGCAGCTCCGGCTCAGAGGGAAGGCCAAGCACATGCCCCCCAAATTTGGCCCCCACAGGCACCACCAGACAGGGCCAAAGGGGCACTGACTTCCTCCTCACCTGCCTGGGGGGCCCGCGGCAGCTTTTTTGTCTTCCTCGCAGCCTTCTTCTTCATCTGCCCAAGCTTTGGGAAGGAGAAATCCTGCTGGGGGAGAAAAACCAAAGGCTGAGCATGTTGGCTTGGGGGTTCCTCCTGCCCAAGTCCATTTTTAGAAGTCACCGAGCATCTTGTGTCCATAAAAACCTCCAAAACACCAAGTTTCAGCCCCCCCAAAAAAACAAAAGCATTGAGATTCAGGCAAAAAAATCCTCAGAAACAGCACTAAGGCCCCTGCCCTCCTAATCTCCAAAAAGTTGAGATGCAGCTAAAAAAAGATTCCAAAATATGGAGATTCAGTCCAAATTTATTGTTGGGGGTCCCAAGGGTCCCTCCTCTGACTCTCACTTTTGGGGTGCTGCCTTCCCAGAGATTCCCCTCTCCAGGTTCTCCACCTTGTTGTCCCAGGGATCCCAGGGGTCCCCACTCTCCAGGCTTCCCCTTCTCCTCTCCCCCCGTTTCAGGCTCCCGGGGGTCCCGGGGCTCCTCCCTCTCCGTGCTCCCCCCTCCAGCCTGCCGGGGGTCCCCCAGCTCCGCCATCGCCCGCTCCGCCCTCCACCC
>NW_020961563.1:0-1106 GCF_003031625.1 Empidonax traillii | reverse complement strand
CGCGCGGGGCACGCCGGGAGTTGTAGTTGCAGCCGCTCAAAGCTCCCAACTCCCCCAGACTCAATTCCCCACGGGCGTTCCTGGGGCAGAACGGGGCAGAACCGGGGCGGGGACGGGACGGGCATTGGGTGGAAATCATTATAAAAACTGTAACCCCTGCGTTGGAAGGGATGGGGGTGGGTTTGTATTTCTGGAGGCTCATGGAAAGCTCTGCTGCTTCTCTGCCCTCCTGCCTACCTGGGCCTTTTAGGCAGCAACATTTATGGGGTTTGTGAGGACATGGCCTTCATGAGGAGAGAGGCTTTATGCAGAGAGATCTTTTAGGATGGGAGCTCTATCATGAGGTGCATGGGGTGTATGAGGTCAGTGCTTTTAAGACATTTATGGTGTTTATGAGGGCAGAGCCTTTATGAGGTTTGTGGCATTTATGAGAACATCTCCTTTATGATGTCAGCCCCATGAGGAGATTTATGGACCTTATCATGACAGGGGCCTTATGAGGCCTGTACTGTTGTGAGGTGTGTGAGGGTTCTGAGGACAGTGCCTTTATGAAGCTGCCCCGTTGGGAGGTGGATGGGGTTTATGAGGAGAGAGACTTTATGAGGAGAGCCTCTTATGGGGTTTATGGGCTTATGAGGAGAGAACCATTATGACAGGTAAGGGTGTTATGAAGACAGAGCTTTCATGCTGAGAGCTCTTTTATGAGGTGTTTGGGCTCTATGAGGCCTGCACCATTGTGAGGTTTATGGGCTTTATGAGGGCAGTGTCTTTATGGGGCCTGCACTATTATGAGGTGGGTGGGGTTTATGAAGACAGAGCTTTTAGGATGTTTATGGGGTTGATGAGGACATGGCCTTTATGATGGGAGCCCCTGATGAGGTTTATGGGCTTTATGAGGACAATACCGTTCTAGGGCTTGCACCATTATGAGGTGAAGGAGCTTTATGATGCTGGAGCCTTTAGGAGGTTTCTGGCATTACTGAGGTCATCGGCTTTTTAATGAGAGCCCCATGGTGAGGGGTATTGGCTTTGTAAGGCCAGTGCTTTTATAAGGCCTGCACCATTCTGAGGTGTATGGGGTGTACGTGGACAGAGACCTTCTAGGC
>NW_020961562.1:3441-6150 GCF_003031625.1 Empidonax traillii | reverse complement strand
AAGACCAGCCTTCAGGATTTGGTGAATGCAGCAGATAATTACTCCTGAAGAGGAATGTATCACAGGAACTGCTTTCAAGTCCAAGTTTCCTGTGCAATATAATTATTCCTATTTAAATAAAGGACTCCAGCAGTGCTACTCAGCAACACGTCTCTATACAAAGTGAGGGTTGTTTCCTCTTGACACAGCTTTTTCTGCTTTTCTCAGAAAATTACTCCATTAGAATCAAATGTTAGTCCATCAAAGTGCCTAAAATCAATGATCGTTTTATATTCAATGGAATCCTTACTTTCTAAAAAATATCACAATGAAACTGCTCTATTTTCCTTCCCCTCATTGTTACTATTATTACCTCATGAATACTGCAGAGAGAAACAGCTGCCTGTCCTTTAGTTTTCAGCTTCTAAGACTTAACTGGATGTGGCTTCATGCTCCCGGAGTCCATAGAATTAAGCTAATTTGCAATAAAGCTGATAAAGAAAATGGCCCTAATAAGATGTGGTATTTGTAGAACTTGGATTTAGCTTGCTCAGAAATGGAAATATGTACCAAGGTGAATTTTATCTAGAAATGCATGTTGCAGCATCATGGTGTCAGAAGCTCCCATTAATGGGGCTGATGCCCATTGAAACATCCAGACTTTGTAGTGGGGCCTCTCTGCAGCACGACCTGCAGCAGCTGGATTTCACTGGGATTAGAAATTTATTACTTGAGCTCGATGCGCAGCTGCAAGGAATACACTCGGGCTGAGTTACTTGAGCAGGGTATTAGGATAAGCTAGTGTGTGGATTTATGGAGACTGCCTCTGCTCTGCAGGACCTGTGCGTAGCTGCTTGGTAGTGAAAAGTGCTCTGGCTGTCAGAAATGGAAGCATCTCATCTTTTTTAACACTTTCTTTTTCAGGATCCCAAGGTGTCTGCCTGTCTGTGGCAATCACCACTGAACAAGCCATAGAAGGTCTTCTCAGGTGCCTGGTGCTTTGTCCACCAGACAGATTACTAGATTTACTATAGGAACATCCTACAGCCTCCTGGCAGAGCTGCAGGCAATGGGAGGGCCCAGAGGAGAAGACTCAGAGTCACAGTCCGGGGGATGTGTCTTTGGCCTGAGCAGTCCAACACATCCCTGTGGCAGAAACTTAACAGCCTCACCAGCTATCCTGTTCCTGCATGTGTAAGTTAATATCACTGTAAATAAATAAAACCCAAAGTCCCCTAACCTTTGGCATTAGAAGAAGGAGGACACCCCCCCCCCCCCCCCCGAGAAGCTACAAAGTATGAAGAAGGAAAGTCTGTGGTCTCTTCAGTAAGTTCTGTTGGCTTCTCCTTGCTGGGATTTTTCTGCCAAATCTCTGGTGGAGATTGACTGACTGCCCCGTAGCCATCCCCTTCTGCCATGTTTCCTCCTGTAAAAATACGGGGGAATTGGAGCAAATGCAAAGACAGAAATATAGAAATGTCTATTTCTACCACACTTGAAAAACATCTTTTTGGGGGAAGTGGGGGAGCGAGTAGGTTTTACAGGGCCCGTTCAGCCAGCTGAGTTACAAGGGAGTCTCCTCAGCTGGAGCCCCTTAAGGAGCCTGAGGCTATTTTTAAATCAGTAAAAGTAAGAAGACTGGGGGCTTGGGAGGCTGATTAGCCTTCCCTTGGCTGTTGATGGCACCTGCTCTGCTACTGTCACTGGCAGCCAAAGTACTCTCTCCCTTCAGAAGAGAGACCTGGCTGGATTTGTGTGCCTTAGGCCCTCGCTCTTGCAGCCATCCCACTTAGTGCTGGTGACACAGGCTCATGTCCAGCCGTTCACTCAGCTTCAACCCAGCCCCCCAGCAATTGCTCCTCAGACTTTCCCAGTGTCTCTCCATACGCCTTACCTACACAGGCAGAGGACACAGGGCTTTGCTCGCTCCGGTGTTAGAGAAAGCCCAAGACTCTTTTAGAGCATTTAATATCTGTTTAGAGGCAAACTTCAGATTTGTTTTGATGAAATGAAAATAGCTGGAGGTTTGTGATGATAGCAGCCTGCAGATATGCCTGCTGGTACAGCAAACCTGCTGCGGGGAGGAACGGCTCTGTGCCTCTGCTACTGCTGCTAGGAACATCCCAGGCACCTCAGATTGCTGCCTTTTTTCCTCTGGATAACACTCAGATTGGCACCTTTTGCCAGTGCTCAGCTCCCAAGGTTTAGATTCATCAGCGCCTCTTTTATCTCAGGTGGAAAAAAAAAAAAAAAATAAATTTAAAAAGCCCATTCTTCAGGCATTTACATTCCTAAACAATTTAGTCTCCCCAGGTCTGCCCCTGTGTGTCCGTTCGCCCACCCACTGCAGATGGGCACAATTGCACGGGTAGAGCTGGTGGAGACCATTTGTTTGTCCTGATCCTGAGGAAACGTCTTTGTGTGGGCACAAAGGGCTGCAGCACTGCAAGAGCAGCACCTCACCCCTTCAGGCTTAGCCTCTGGAGGACTTAAACAATATATGAACATTATTTCTGCGGTTCTGCCCGTGGATCAGTTGGATCAGTTCTCCACCTCCTTCTGTGTTACTCCAAAGGCAAGTGAGCGGCTTGGAGAAACAAAGTTTTCTTGTCGTGCTAGAGATTCCCCAGAAGTGTTTGCCCCCTACCAAGTACTGAAAAGCTCTGCCACTGCCTCTTCTGTCCACCAAAAAAAAAAAAAAAAAAAAAAAAAAAATGCATTTTTTAACAT
>NW_020961562.1:0-3035 GCF_003031625.1 Empidonax traillii | reverse complement strand
AAAAAAAAAAAAAAAAAAAAAAAAAAAAAAAAAAAAAAAAAGTGCATTTTTTAGCATGGCAGTGAGGAGACAGCTTCTCTCTTTATAAGTTTCTTCATCTGCAAGACAAAAATGGCAAAACCCAGGTGGGGGTTTTGCTAGGGAGAAGTGCAGAGCTGCTGAAGACTCCTTTCCCCCTGCTGCTGCTTCACACGCTGCTTAAATCATGCAGTGACACATAACCATGGAGCCAGGACTGTACCAAAACCATTATTTATTTTGACCCTGGCAGGTTAAACACTGGTATTTACACAGTGGTCCCACAAATCCCAGAAGTCATCTCCTTCGGTCACATAAACCAGCGCAGCTTTAAGATAACTGGAGTTCATGCCAATTTATAGCGGCTGGGACACTGGCTGAAGGCTTTCAAGTCCATGGAAAACATTACAGCAAAGATCGTTCTTGTTCTTTAATTTCCTTTATGTATTCTTAAATATACACACACAGTACTTAGGCAATATATGCAAATTAAATTATCACTTTTTAAAATACTACACCAGCACACTTTTAATAATGTCAAAACTTCGCTTGTAAGAGTATTTTAAGAAAAGCTAGAACTTAACTAGACAGGTGGTGGCTGATTTGTATGGTTAAGAGAACATTACAGGGCCACAGCGATGAGTAATTTTGCTGCTCATATCTCCCTCTGTTGTAAGGAAAAATGTGTCACCTGATTCAAATGTATTTTCTCTAAACTGGCGTGATGCATGCCAGCACACGAACTGCAGTATAACCACAGCTAACAAACACGCACCCACCCCACCCCACCTTCAAATGAGATGGAGATCCAGTACCCAGACTGCAGCCATGTAGGAAGCAGGGGGACGCACATTTATTCCCCCTGGACACAACACAGACGCCAGGCTGCATCACCACAGTTCCCACACATGCAGTTAGCCCTAATATGAGCTGCAGCCATACCTACACCAAAGTGGAGATGGGTAGGTATAGTGCTGTTCTGCATATATCACCACCTGATATGTAGCACTTCTGTTCGTGGCTGATCTGGAGCTACTACTGGCTTGGTTTCTCTTCCTCCCACATTAACCTGCAGCTATTTCTTCTTATGAAGAATCATTTTGGAGCCCTAAATGATTATTTTTTGGGTTTTGTTCCCACTTTTAAAATCCTTGAGGGACACACATGCCCTGCTGTAGCCCCTTAGAGACTGCAGCCAGAAAGCTATACAGGTAACATTTCTCAAGCACCCGAATGACTTGGGAGCTCTTGAACAACCTTCACAGATGATTTAGGTACTTAAAGCCAAGAGCCACAGAGGAGTACTGCAGGAGACCCTTCCACACCAGGGCTGTGTAGAAATATCCCTTACCCTATGCTCTCCCAGCTCAAATTTGCAGTGATTTATTGCCAGCTGTCATCCACCAAGCAGGTCTCATTTCCTTTTAGATCATCAATTTCCATGATTCCTCCCTGGATACTTATGTGGTGTCCAGATTATCTGCTGCCTGCATATGGTATGATGCCCTCCCAGCTGAAATTACTGAGAATGGCCCATTAAATTGTTTTTAACTTAAAAGAATGACTGGCATAAAGCAGAGATCAGCTGAGCAGCCTCCAGCAGACACTACCCCTGCCTTCAGATATGTTTGCATCCAGTTGGGGTGAGGAGCACTGATGGGAGCCTGGATCAGCAGGAAGCCTGACCAAAGAGCACTGTGCCCACATGGCACCGACCTCCACAAACCCACTTACTTCTCAGTATGGTGCAAGCACCACTGCATTGCTCCAGATCTCAAAACAGAAGATTTGGAGCAAGTGCAGGGAGTCTGGATACTGTGGTCCCAGGTCTTTAGACTCTGGGTGGTCTCCCTCAGGGATAACATAGGTCTCTGTGGCCTCTGTATTTACATTGGATGCTCGTATCTTCATCCAAAGACAGAGGTAAATACAACTCTGGATCTTTTCAAGATCTTCTCTCCTTTGCATGAATGCAAATCAAGAATTTCAGTTGTAAGCAATCTTTAGGTTTGATGCAAGAGCAGATTTAATGAAACCACAATGCAAATTACAGGAAGCAGAAGTAAATATAAAGAAGGTATACTGTAACACATATTATTAGGCTTTTTTATTAAACAACTATATTTTACTAACAGCTGCCAGGATGGGATGTAGTTGTTGGGGTGAATTACGTCCCAGCTCATGAAAAAGCTGAGTCATCATAATTTTTACCTAAAGGTTGGGGTTTTTTTTTCACTTTTACAGTGATAGGATAAGGGGGACCAGCTTTAAACTAAAAGAGAATAGATTTTAGATTAGATATTAGGAAGAAATTCTTTACTGTGAGGATAGTGAGGCAGTGGAATGTGTTGCCCAGAGAAGTTGTGGATGTCCCATCCCTGGAAGCGTTCAAGGCCAGGCTGGACAGACTCTGAGAAACCTGATCGAGTGAGTGGCATCCCTGCCCATGGCAGGAGGATTGGAACTAGGTGATTTTTAAGGTCTCTTCCAATAAAAACCATTCTATGAATCTGTAATTCCATGGAAAAAAACCCCACCCCCGCCCAAAAAAACAACAACAACAACAACAAAAACCACACACACACACACAAAAAAAAAAACAAAAACAAAACAAAAAACCCCCAAACAAACAAAAAAGAAAACAAAACAAAAAAAAAAACACCACCAAAAAGGTAACACCCTTGCACTGCTGCATCAAACTCTTTAAGTAAAAATAATTTAAAAAAAAAATCTTGTGTATTTTTCTCCCATTGCTGAGTAACTGGAAAAGAGATTCCAGTGTGAGAAAAGAAAATTAACTTGGAAGATGACAGGAGGGCCAGAATAAAGACAGAAAATCACAGACACAGGCTGCCTTGAGAAGATTGTTATGGAGTAGTTTTAGCATTTTCATCAGTCATCTAATATGCCACTATGTTTATCCCAAACCCATGAGGAAATCTTGTTGGAATCTGTCCCAGAAAAGCTATCCTGATAGCGTTCATCTCTGTGCAGTGAAAGTTCCAAAATAATTCTAG